>NW_027254378.1:0-117500 GCF_044704955.1 Pristiophorus japonicus | reverse complement strand
ACTCACCCTTCCACCCACTCACCCTCCACTCACCCATCCAATCACCCACCCACCCACTCACCCACCCACCCATCCACCTACTCACCCATTCACTCACCCATCCAATCACTCACCCATCCACTCACCCATCTACTCACCAATCCAATCACTCACCCATCCACTCACCCAAACACTCACCCATCCACTCACCCATCCACTCACCCATCCATTCACTCACCCATCCACTCACCCATCCACTCACCCATCCTCTCACCCAATCACTCACCCATCCACTCACCCAATCACTCACCCATCCACTCACCCAATCACTCACCCATCCACTCACCCAATCACTCACCCATCCACTCACCCAATCACTCACCCATCCACTCACCCATCCAATCACTCACCCACCCACTCACCCATCCACTCACCCATCCACTCACCCAATCACTCACCCATCCACTCACCCAATCACTCACCCATCCACTCACCCAATCACTCACCCATCCACTCACCCAATCACTCACCCACCCACTCACCCAATCACTCAACCATCCACTCACCCAATCACTCACCCATCCAATCACAAAATCGCTCACCCAACCACTCACACAATCACTCACCCATCCACTCACCCATCCAATCACTCACCCACCCACTCACCCATCCACTCACCCACCCACTCACCCATCCACTCACCCAATCACTCACCCATCCATTCACTCATCCACTCACCCATCCACTCACCCACCCAATCACTCACCCATCCAATCACCCACTCACTCACCCACTCACTCACCCACTCACCCACTCACCCATCCACTCACCCGCCCAATCACTCACCCATCCACTCACCCACTCACTCACACACTCACCCATCCACTCACCCACACACCTATTCACCCACTCACCCACTCACCCGCTCACCCATCCACTTACTCACTCGCTAACTCACTTACTCACTCACGCACTCACCCACTCACCCATCCACTTATTCACTCACTCACCCACTCACTCAACCATCCACTCACTCATCCATCCACTCACACACCCATTCACCCATCCAATCACTCACCCATCCACTCACACACCCACTCACCCATCCAATCACTCACCCACCCACTCACCCACTCACCCACACACCCACACACCCATCCACTCACTCACCCAATCACCCATCCACTCACTCATCCATCCATTCAACCACTCACCCATCCAATCACTCACCCATCTGCTCACACACCCACTCACCCATCCAATCACTCACCCACACAATCGCCCACTCACCCACTCACCCACTCACCCATCCACTCACTCATCCACTCACTCATCCATCCATTCACCCATCCAGTCACCCACCCACCCACTCACCCATCCAATCACTCATCCACTCACCCACTCACCCACTCACCCACCCACTCACCCATCCAATCATTCACCCACTCACCCATCCACTCACCCATCCAATCACCCACCCACCCACTCACCCATCTAATCACTCACCCAATCACCCATCCAGCCACTCACCCATCCAGTCACCCATCCAATCAACCCACCCACCCACTCAGCCATCCACTCACCCACCCACTCACTCACCCACTCACCCATCCACTCACTCATCCATCCACTCACCCATCCACTCACTTATCCATCCATTCACCCATCCACTCACCCACCCACCCACTCACCATCCAATCACTCACCCACCCACTCATCCATTCACTCACCCACCCACTCACACATCCACTCACCCACCCACTCACCCATCCACTCACCCATCCACTCACCCATCCAATCACTCACCCATCCACCCATCCAACCACTCACCCATCCAATCACCCATCCAATCACTCACCCATCCACCCACTCACCCAACCACTCACCCATCCACTCACCCATCCAATCACCCACCCACCCACTCACCCATCCACTCACCCATCCAATCACTCACCCACCCACCGATCCACCCACTCACCCATCCACTTACCCATCCAATCACCCACCCACCCTCTCACCCATCCACTCAGCCACCCACCCACTCACCCATCCAATCACTCACCCACCCACCCATCCACCCACTCACCTATCCACTCACTCATCCATCCACTCACATACCCACTCACCCATCGAATCACTCACCCATCCACTCACACACCCACTCACCCATCCAATCACTCACCCACCCACTCACCCACTCACCCACTCACCCACACACCCATCCACTCAATCACCCAATCACCCATCCACTCACTCATCCATCCATTCACCCACTCACCCACTCACCCACCCACCCAATCACCCATCCAATCACTCACCCATCTGCTCCCACACCCACTCAACCATCCAATCACTCACCCACCCAATCACCCACTCACCCACTCACCCACTCACCCATCCACTCACTCATCCACTCAATCATCCATCCATTCACCCATCCACTCACCCACCCACCCACTCACCCATCCAATCACTCACCCACTCACCCACTCACCCACTCACCCAGCCACTCACCCATCCAATCACTCACACACTCACCCATCCACTCACCCATCCAATCACCCACCCACACACTCACCCATCTAATCACTCACCCAATCACCCATCCACCCACTCACCCATCCACTCACCCATCCAATCAACCCACCCACCCACTCACCCATCCACTCACCCACCCACTCACTCACCCACTCACCCATCCACTCACTCATCCATCCACTCACCCATCCACTCACCCATCCATCCATTCACCCATCCACTCACCCACCCACCCACTCACCCATCCAATCACTCACCCACCCACTCATCCATTCACTCACCCACCCACTCACCCATCCACTCACCCAGTCACTCACCCATCCACTCACCCATCCACTCACCCATCCGATCACTCACCCATCCACCCATCCAACCACTCACCCATCCAATCACCCATCCAATCACTCACCCATCCACCCACTCACCCAACCACTCACCCATCCACTCAGCCATCCAATCACCCACCCACCCACTCACCCATCCACTCACCCATCCAATCACTCACCCACACACCCACTCACCCATACAATCACTCACCCCCACACCCATCCACCCACTCACCCATCCACTCACCCATCCAATCACCCACCCACCCACTCACCCATCCAATCACCCATCCAATCACTCACCCACCCACCCACTCACCCATCCAATCACTCACCCACCCACCCATCCACCCACTCACCCATCCACTTACCCATCCAATCACCCACCCACCCTCTCACCCATCCAATCACTCACCCACCCACCCATCCACCCACTCACCCATCCACTCACTCATCCATCCACTCACACACCCACTCACCCATCCAATCACTCACCCATCCACTCACACACCCACTCACCCATCCAATCACTCACCCACCCACTCACCCACTCACCCACTCACCCACACACCCATCCACTCAATCACCCAATCACCCATCCACTCACTCATCCATCCATTCACCCACTCACCCACTCACCCACCCACCCACTCACCCATCCAATCACTCACCCATCTGCTCCCACACCCACTCAACCATCCAATCACTCACCCACCCAATCACCCACTCACCCACTCACCCACTCACCCATCCACTCACTCATCCACTCAATCATCCATCCATTCACCCATCCACTCACCCACCCACCCACTCACCCATCCAATCACTCACCCACTCACCCACTCACCCACTCACCCAGCCACTCACCCATCCAATCACTCACACACTCACCCATCCACTCACCCATCCAATCACCCACCCACACACTCACCCATCTAATCACTCACCCAATCACCCATCCACCCACTCACCCATCCACTCACCCATCCAATCAACCCACCCACCCACTCACCCATCCACTCACCCACCCACTCACTCACCCACTCACCCATCCACTCACTCATCCATCCACTCACCCATCCACTCACTCAACCATCCATTCACCCACCCACTCACCCATCTAATCACTCACCCAATCACCCATCCACCCACTCACCCATCCACTCACCCATCCAATCAACCCACCCACCCACTCACCCATCCACTCACCCACCCACTCACTCACCCACTCACCCATCCACTCACTCATCCATCCACTCACCCATCCACTCACTCATCCATCCATTCACCCATCCACTCACCCACCCACCCACTCACCCATCCAATCACTCACCCACCCACACATCCATTCACTCACCCACCCACTCACCCATCCACTCACCCAGTCACTCACCCATCCACTCACCCATCCACTCACCCATCCAATCACTCACCCATCCACCCATCCAAACACTCACCCATCCAATCACCCATCCAATCACTCACCCATCCACCCACTCACCCAACCACTCACCCATCCACTCAGCCATCCAATCACCCGCCCACCCACTCACCCATCCACTCACCCATCCAATCACTCACCCACCCACCCACTCACCCATACAATCACTCACCCACCCACCCATCCACCCACTCACCCATCCACTCACCCATCCAATCACCCACCCACCCACTCACCCATCCAATCACCCATCCACCCACTCACCCATCCACTCACACATCCAATCACCCACCCACTCACCCATCCACCCACCCACCCACTCACCCATCCAATCACTCTCCCACCCACCCATCCACCCACTCACCCATCCACTCACCCATCCAATCACTCACCCATCCAATCACTCACCCATCCACTCACCCATCCAATCACTCACCCATCCACCCACCCACCCACTCACCCATCCAATCACTCACCCACCCACCCATCCACCCACTCACACTTCCACTCACCCATCCAATCACCCACCCACCCACTCACCCATCCACTCACACATCCAATCACCCACCCACTCACCCATCCACCCACCCACCCACTCACCCATCCAATCACTCTCCCACCCACCCATCCACCCACTCACCCATCCACTCACCCATCCAATCACTCACCATCCAATCACTCACCCATCCACTCACCCATCCAATCACTCACCCATCCACTCACCCACCCACTCACCCATCCAATCACCCATCCATTCACTCACCCATCCACTCACCCATCCACTCACCCAATCACTCACCCATCCACTCACCCAATCACTAACCCACCCACTCACCCAATCACTCACCCATCCACTCACCCAATCACTCACCCATCCACTCACCCAATCACTCAGCCAATCACTCACCCATCCACTCATTCAATCACTCACCCACCCACTCACCCAATCACTCACCCATCCACTCACCCAATCACTCACCCATCCACTCACCCAATCAGTCACCCACCCACTCACCCAATCACTCACCCATCCACTCACCCAATCACTCACCCATCCACTCACCCAATCACTCACCCATCCACTCACCCAATCACTCACCACCCACTCACCCAATCACACACCCATCCACTCACCCAATCACTCACCCATCCACTCACCCATCCAATCACTCACCCATCCACTCACCCAATTACTCACCCATCCATTCACTCACCCACTCACCCATCCAATCACCCACCCACTCACCCACCCATCCACGCACCCATCCAATCACCCAATCAGTCACCCATCCACTCACCCATCCAATCACTCACCCACTCACTCACCCACTCACCCACTCACCCATCCACTCACCCACCCACTCACCCAATCACTCACCCATCCACTCACCCACCCACTCACCCAATCACTCACCCATCCACTCACCCAACCACTCACGCAATCACTCACCCATTCACTCACCCACCCACTCACCCAATCACTCACTCACACACTCACTTACCCACTCACCCAATCACTCACCCGTCCACTCACTCACCCACTCACCCAATCACTCACCCGTCCACTCACTCACCCACTCACCCAATCACTCACCCGTCCATTCAACCACCCACTCACCCACTCACTCACCCATCCACACAACCACTCACTCACCGAATCACTCACCCAATCAATTAACCATCCACTCACCCACCCACTCACTCACCCATCCACTCACCCACCCAATCTCTCACCCATCCACTCACCCACTCAATCACTCACACATCCTCTCACTCATCCACTCACTCACCCATCCACTCACCTACTCACTCAAACACTCACCCATCCACTCACCCACCCACCTATTCACCCACTCACCCACTCACCCGCTCACCCATCCACTTACTCACTCACTCGCTCACTCACTCACTCATGCACTCAACCAATCACCCATCCAGTTACTCACTCACTCACCCACTCACTCACCCATCCACTCACACACTCACTCACTCAATCACTCACCCAGTCACCCATCCACTCACCCACACAATCACTCACCCATCCACTCACCCATCCACTCACCCATCCAGTCACCCACCCAATCACTCACCCATCCACTCACCAATCCACTCACCCATCCACTCACCCACCCAATCACTCACCCATCCACTCACCCATCCACTCACCCCCCCATCCACTCACCCATCCACTCAAACATCCACTCACTCACTCACTCACTCACCCACTCACTCACCTATCCACTTAATCACCCACCCACCCATTCACTCGCTCACCCACTCACTCACTCACTCACCCATCCACTCACCCAATCACTCACCCATCCACTAACCCAATCACTCACCCATCCAATCACACATCCACTCACTCACTCACACACTCACTCACTCACTCACTCACTCACTCACTCACTCACTCACCTATCCACTCACTCACCCACTCACCCACTCACTCACTCACCCACTCACTCACCCATACACACACCCATCCACTCACACATCGAATCACCCAACCAATCACTCACCCATCCACTCACCCAAACACCCACCAACTATTCACCCACCCATCCACTCACCCACCCACCTATTCACCCACTCACTCACTCACTCACTCACCCATCCACTCACTCATTCACCCACTCACTCACTCACCCAATTACCCACCCTTTCACTCACTCACCCATTCAATCACTCATCCCCTCACCCATCCACTCACCCATCCACTCACCCATCCACTCACTCACTCACTCACTCACTCACTCACTCACTCACCCATCCACTCACTCACTCACACATCCACTCACTCACTCACACATCCACTCACTCACTCACCCACTCACCCATCCACTCGCTCACTCACTCACTCACCCAATCACCAACTCACCCACTTACTCACTCTCCAATCACTTACTCACTCAGTCACCCACTCACTCACATATTGATTCACTCACCCCTCCACTCACCCACCCACTCACTCACTCACTCACCCACCCACTCACTCACCTGCCCACTTACTCCACTCACTCACTCACTCACCCACTCATTGACTCACCCACCCACTCATCCACTCACTCACACATCCACTCATTAAACCAATCACTCACTCACCCAACCAGCCATTCACCGACATTCACTCACCCACTCACTCACTCACACATTCAACCATTCATTCACCCACTCACTCAATGAATTACTCACCCACCCATTTACTCACTCATTCACTCACTCACACACCCACCCACTCATTCACCCACTCACTCACTCATACTCACTCACACACCCACCCACTCACTCACTCACCCACTCACCCACTCACGCACACACTCACCCACTCACCCACTCACTCATCCACCCACTCACTCACCAACTCACCCACTCGCTCACTCACCCACTCACTCACTCACTCACTCACCCACCCAGCCATTCACTGACATTCACTCACCCACTCACTCACTCACTCAGCCACTCTTTCACCCACTCACTCAATCACTTACTCATCCACCCACTTACTCACTCATTCACTCACCCACTCACCCACCCACCCACCACTCACCCTCTCACTCACCCACCCACTCACACACGCAATCACCCACTCATTCACCCACCTACTCACTCACCCAATCACCCACCCACTCACCCACTCACCCACCCACTCACTAACCCACCCAGACGTTCACACATTCGCTCACCCACACACACATTCACTCACTCACCCACTCACTCACTCACTCACTTACTCACTCACTAACTCAATCACTTACTCACTCACCCACCCACTCACTCACTCACTCATTCACTCACTCACTCACCCACTCACTCACTCACCCATCCACTAACTCACCCACTTACTCCACTCACTCACCCACCCACTCAACCATACAATCACTCACCCACCCACTTACTCCACTCATCCTCTCACTCACCCACTCACACACCCATCCACTCACTCACTCACTCACTCACTCACCCGTCCACTCACTCACTCACTCACCCACTCACTCACCCATTCACTCACTCACTCATTCAATCACTCACCCACTCACCCATCCACTCACCCATCCACTCACTCACTCACTCAGTCACCCATCCACACACTCACTCACACATCCACTCACTCACTCACACATCCACTCAATCACTCACCCACTCACCCATCCACTCGCACACTCACTCACTCACCCAATCACCCACTCACCCACTTACTCACTCTCCAATCACTTACTCACTCACTCACCCACTCACTCACATACTGATTCAGTCACCCCTCCACTCACACACCCACTCACTCACTCACTCACCCACCCACTCACTCACCCGCCCACTTACTCCACTCACTCACTCACTCATTGACTCACCCACCCATTCATCCACTCACTCACACACCCAATCACTCACCCACTCACTCCCTCACCCAGCAAGCCATTCACCGACATTCACTCACCCACTCACCCACTCACTCACTCACTCATTCAACCACTTATTCACCCACTCACTCAATGACTTACTCACCCACACACTCATCCACCCACTCACCCACTCATTCATCCACCCACTCACTCACCCACTCACCCACCAACTCCCCCACTCACCCACCCGCTCACTCACCCACCCAGCCATTCACACATTCACTCACCCACTCACCCACTCAACCACTCACTCACTCACTCACGAACTCAATCACTTACTCACTCACCCACTTACTCACTCATTAACTCACTCACTCACCCACCCACCCAACCACACAATCACTCACTCACCCACTCACTCACCCACCCACTTACTCCACTCACTCACCCACCCACCCAACCACACAATCACTCACCTACCCACTTACTCCACTTACCCACTCACTCACTCACCCACTTACTCCAATCACTCACTCACTCACCCACTCACTCACCCACTCACCCACTCATTCATCCACCAACTCACTCACCAACTCACCCACTCGCTCACTCACCCACTCACTCATCCACCCACCCACTCACTCACCCACTCACCCACCAACTCACCCACTCACACACCCGCTCACTCACCCACCCAGCCATTCACACATTCACTCACGCACTCAACCACTCATTCACTCAATCACTCACTCACTCACTCACGAACTCAATCACTTACTCACTCACCCGCCCACTTACTCACTCATTCACTCACTCACTTATTCATTCACCCACTCACTCACTCACCCACTCACTCACCCACCCACTTCCTCCACTCACTCACACACACACCCAACCACACAATCACTCACCCACCCACTTACTCCACTCACCCACTCACTCACTCACCCATTTACTCCAGTCACTCACTCACTCACCCACTCACTCACCCCCCCACCCAATCACTCACTCACTCACCCCCTCACTCACCCATTCACTCACCCACTTACTCCACTCAATCACCCACCCAGTTAATCCACTCACTCACTCACTCACCACTCACTCACCCACCCACTTACTCCAATCACTCACTCACACACGCACTCACTCACCCACCCACCCACTCACCCACTCACTCACGCACCCACTCACTCACTCACTCACTCACTCACTTCTTCACTCACTCACCCACCCACTCATTCACCCACTCACTCACTCATACTCACTCACTCACTCACTCACTCACCCACTCATTATCCACTTACCCACTCACTCAATCACTTGCTCACCCATCCAGCCTTTCACTGACATTCACTCACCCACGCACTCACTCACTCAACAACACACTCATTCACTCTCACTCAATCACTCACCCACTAACTCAATCACTTACTCACTCACCCACCCGCTTACTCACTCATTCACTCACGCACTCACCCACCCTCTCACTCACGCACCCACTCACTCACCCACCCACTTACTCCACTCACTCACTCACCCGCTAACTCAATCACCCACGCACTCACCCACTCACCCACCCACTTACTCCACTCACTCACTCACCCATCCACTTATTCCACTCACTCACTCACCCACCCACCCACTCAGTTAGCCACCTAGTCCACTCACTCACTCACTCACGCACTCACCCACTCACGCCACTCACTCACTCATGCACTCACCCACTCAACCACTCAACCAATCACTCACACACGCACTGACCCATCCACTCACCCATCCACTCAGCCACCAACTCACCCTCCCATTCACCCAACCACTCACTCACCCACCCACCCACTCACTCCACTCACTCACCCACCCACTCACTCACCCACTCACTCCACTCACTCACCCACCCACTCACTCACCCACCCACTTACTCCACTCACTCACTCACCCACCTACTCACTCAGCCACCTAGTCCACTCACTCACTCACTCACTCACGCACTCACCCACTCACGCCACTCACTCACTCATTCACTCACCCACTCAACCACTCAACCACTCACTCACACACGCACTGACCCACCCACTTACCCACCCACTCACCCACCCACTCACCCTCCCATTCACCCAACCACTCACTTACCCACCCACCCACTCACTCCAATCACTCACCCACCCACTCACTCACCCACCCACTTACTCCACTCACTCACTCACCCACCCACCCACTCACTCAGCCAGCTAGTCCACTCACTCACTCACTCACGCACTCACCCACTCACGCCACTCACGTACTCATTCACTCACCGACTCAACCACTCAACCACTCACTCACACACGCACTGACCCATCCACTCACCCACCCACTCACCTTCCCATTCTCCCAACCACTCACTCACCCACCCACCCACTCACTCCACTCACTCACCCACCCACTCACTCACTCCACTCACTCACCCACCCACTCACTCACCCACTCACTCCACTCACTCACCCACCCACTCACTCACCCACCCACTTACTCCACTCACTCACTCACCCACCTACTCACTCAGCCACCTAGTCCACTCACTCACTCACTCACTCACGCACTCACCCACTCACGCCACTCACTCACTCATTCACTCACCCACTCAACCACTCAACCACTCACTCACACACGCACTGACCCACCCACTTACCCACCCACTCACCCACCCACTCACCCTCCCATTCACCCAACCACTCACTTACCCACCCACCCACTCACTCCAATCACTCACCCACCCACTCACTCACCCACCCACTTACTCCACTCACTCACTCACCCACCCACCCACTCACTCAGCCACCTAGTCCACTCACTCACTCACTCACGCACTCACCCACTCACGCCACTCACTTACTCATTCACTCACCCACTCAACCACTCAACCACTCACTCACACACGCACTGACCCATCCACTCACTCACCCACTCACCCTCCCATTCTCCCAACCACTCACTCACCCACCCACTCACTCCACTCACTCACCCACCCACTTACTCCACTCACTCACTCACCCACCCACCCACTCACTCAGCCACCTAGTCCACTCACTCACTCACTCACGCACTCACGCACTCACGCCACTCACTCACTCATGCACTCACCCACTCAACCACTCAACCAATCACTCACACACGCACTGACCCATCCACTCACCCATCCACTCAGCCACCAACTCACCCTCCCATTCACCCAACCACTCACTCACCCACCCACCCACTCACTCCACTCACTCACCCACCCACTCACTCACCCACTCACTCCACTCACTCACCCACCCACTCACTCACCCACCCACTTACTCCACTCACTCACTCACCCACCTACTCACTCAGCCACCTAGTCCACTCACTCACTCACTCACTCACGCACTCACCCACTCACGCCACTCACTCACTCATTCACTCACCCACTCAACCACTCAACCACTCACTCACACACGCACTGACCCACCCACTCACCCACCCACTCACCCACCCACTCACCCTCCCATTCACCCAACCACTCACTCACCCACCCACCCACTCACTCCAATCACTCACCCACCCACTCACTCACCCACCCACTTACTCCACTCACTCACTCACCCACCCACCCACTCACTCAGCCACCTAGTCCACTCACTCACTCACTCACGCACTCACCCACTCACGCCACTCACTTACTCATTCACTCACCCACTCAACCACTCAACCACTCACTCACACACGCACTGACCCATCCACTCACTCACCCACTCACCCTCCCATTCTCCCAACCACTCACTCACCCACCCACTCACTCCACTCACTCACCCACCCACTCACTCACCCATTCACTCCACTCACTCACCCACCCACTTACTCCACTCAGTCACCCACCCAACCACACACTCACTCACCCACTCACTCACACAACCACTCACCCACCCACACACTCAATCACTCACTCACTCACTCACCCACTCACCCACCCACCCACTTACTCCACTCACTCACCCACCCACACATTCACTAACCCACTCACTCACTTAATCACTCACTCACCCACCCATTACTCACTCATTCACTCACTAACTCATCCACCCACTCATTCACCCACTCACTCACTCATACTCACTCACACACCCAGCCACTCACCAACACACTCATTCACTCATTCACTCACTCACTCACCCACTAATTCAATAACTTACTCACTCACCCACTCACTCATTCATTCACCCACTCACTCACTCACCCACTCTTTCACCCACTCACTCAATCACTTACTCATCCACCCACTTACTCACTCATTCACTCACCCACTCACCCACCCACCCCCACTCACTCCCTCACCCACCCACTCACTCACCCACTGACTCCCCCACTCACCCGCACACCCACACACTCACTCACCGACCCAGACATTCACACATTCACTCACCCACACACACATTCACTCACTCACTCACTCACTAACTCACTCACTAACTCAATCACTTACTCACTCACCCACCACTCACCCACTCATTCACCCACCCACTCACTCACCCATTTACCCACCCACTCACTCACCCACTCACCCACCCACTCACTCACTCACCCACACACTCACTCACCCACCCAGACATTCACACATTCACTCACACACACACACATTCACTCACTCACTCACTCACTCACTTAATAACTCAATCACTTACTCACTCACCCACCCACTCACTCACTCATTCACTCACTCACTCACTCACTCACTCACTCACCCACTCACTCACTCACTCACTCACTCAACCACTCACTCACTCACTCACTCACTCACTCACCCACCCACTTACTCCACTCACTCACCCACCCACCCAACCACACAATCACTCACCCACCCACTTAATCCACTCACCCACTCACTCACTCACCCACTTACTCCAATCACTCACCCACTCACCCACTCACACACCCATCCACTCACTCACTCACTCACTCACTCACACACCCATCCAACCACACAATCACTCACCCACCCACTTACTCCACTCACACACTCACTCACCCACTCACACACCCATCCACTCACTCACTCACTCACTCACTCACTCACCCACTCTCTCACTCTCTCACTCACTCACCCACTCACTCACCCATTCACTCACTCACCCATTCAATCACTCACCCATTCAATCACTCACCCACTCACCCATCCACTCACCCATCCACTCACTCACCCACCCACTCACCCACCCACCCACTTACTCCACTCAATCACTCACCCACCCACTTACTACACTCACTCACTCACACACTTACTCCACTCACTCACTCACACCACCCACCCACTCACTCACCCACCCACTTACTACATTCACTCACTCACCCACTTACTCCACTCACTCACTCACCCACTTACTCCACTCAATCACTCATTCACTCACCCACTCAACCATTCACTCACACACGCACTGACCCGTCCACTCACCCACCCACTCACCCACCCACTCACCCTCACATTCACCCAACCACTCACTCACCCACCCACCCACTCACTCCACTCACTCACCCACCCACTCACTCACCCACACACTCCACTCACTCACCCACCCACTTACTCCACTCAGTCACCCACCCACTCACTCCACTCACTCACGCACCCACTCACTCACCCACTCACTCCACTCACTCACCCACCCACTCACTCACTCACTCATTCACTCACTCACTCACCCACTCACTCACTCACCCACCCACTCACTCACCCACTTACTCCCCCACTCACCCACACACCCACACACTCACTCACCGACCCAGACATTCACACATTCACTCACCCACACACACATTCACTCACTCACTCACTCACTAACTCACTCACTAACTCAATCACTTACTCACTCACCCACCACTCACCCACTCATTCACCCACCCACTCACTCACCCATTTACCCACCCACTCACTCACCCACTCACCCACCCACTCACTCACTCACTCACACACTCACTCACCCACCCAGACATTCACACATTCACTCACACACACACACATTCACTCACTCACTCACTCACTCACTTAATAACTCAATCACTTACTCACTCACCCACCCACTCACTCACTCATTCACTCACTCACTCACTCACTCACTCACCCACTCACTCACTCACTCACTCAACCACTCACTCACTCACTCACTCACTCACTCACTCACTCACTCACCCACCCACTTACTCCACTCACTCACCCACCCACCCAACCACACAATCACTCACCCACCCACTTAATCCACTCACCCACTCACTCACTCACCCACTTACTCCAATCACTCACCCACTCACCCACTCACACACCCATCCACTCACTCACTCACTCACTCACTCACACACCCATCCAACCACACAATCACTCACCCACCCACTTACTCCACTCACACACTCACTCACCCACTCACACACCCATCCACTCACTCACTCACTCACTCACTCACCCACTCTCTCACTCTCTCACTCACTCACCCACTCACTCACCCATTCACTCACTCACCCATTCAATCACTCACCCATTCAATCACTCACCCACTCACCCATCCACTCACCCATCCACTCACTCACCCACCCACTCACCCACCCACCCACTTACTCCACTCAATCACTCACCCACCCACTTACTACACTCACTCACTCACACACTTACTCCACTCACTCACTCACCCACCCACCCACTCACTCACCCACCCACTTACTACATTCACTCACTCACCCACTTACTCCACTCACTCACTCACCCACTTACTCCACTCACTCACTCATTCACTCACCCACTCAACCATTCACTCACACACGCACTGACCCATCCACTCACCCACCCACTCACCCACCCACTCACCCTCACATTCACCCAACCACTCACTCACCCACCCACCCACTCACTCCACTCACTCACCCACCCACTCACTCACCCACTCACTCCACTCACTCACCCACCCACTTACTCCACTCAGTCACCCACCCACTCACTCCACTCACTCACGCACCCACTCACTCACCCACTCACTCCACTCACTCACCCACCCACTCACTCACTCACTCATTCACTCACTCACTCACCCACTCACTCACTCACCCATCCACTAACTCACCCACTTACTCCACTCACTCACCCACCCACCCAACCACACAATCACTCACCCACCCACCTACTCCACTCATCCTCTCACTCACCCACTCACACACCCATCCACTCACTCATTCACTCACTCACTCACTTAATCACCCGTCCACTCACTCACTCACTCACCCACTCACTCACCCATTCACTCACTCACCCATTCAATCACTCACCCACTCACCCATCCACTCACCCATCCACTCACTCACTCACTCAGTCACCCATCCACTCACTCACTCACACATCCACTCACTCGCACACACATCCACTCACTCACTCACCCACTCACCCATCCACTCGCACACTCACTCACTCACCCAATCACCCACTCACCCACTTACTCACTCTCCAATCACTTACTCACTCACTCACACACTCACTCACATACTGATTCACTCACCCCTCCACTCACCCACCCACTCACACACTCACTCACCCACCCACTCACTCACCCGCCCACTTACTCCACTCACTCACTCACTCACTCATTGACTCACCCACCCATTCATCCACTCACTCACACACCCAATCACTCACCCACTCACTCCCTCACCCAGCAAGCCATTCACCGACATTCACTCACCCACTCACCCACTCACTCACTCACTCATTCAACCACTCATTCACCCACTCACTCAATGACTTACTCACCCACCCACTTACTCACTCATTCACTCACTCACACACCCACCCACTCATTCACCCACTCACTCACTCATACTCACTCACACACCCACCCACTCACTCACTCACCCACTCACCCAAACACTCACCCACTCACTCATCCACCAAATCACTCACCAACTCACCCACTCGCTCACTCACCCACTCACTCATCCACTCACCCACTCACTCACCCACCCAGCCATTCACTGACATTCACTCACCCACCCACTCACTCACTCACCTACTCTTTCACACACTCACTCAATCACTTACTCACCCACCCACTTACTCACTCATTCACTCACCCACTCACTCACCCACCCACCACTCACCCCCTCACTCACCCACACACTCATCCACCCACTCACCCACTCATTCATCCACCCACTCACTCACCCACTCACCCACCAACTCCCCCACTCACCCACCCGCTCACTCACCCACCCAGCCATTCACACATTCACTCACCCACTCACCCACTCAACCACTCACTCACTCACTCACGAACTCAATCACTTACTCACTCTCCCACCCAATTACTCACTCATTAACTCACTCACTCACCCACCCACACAACCACACAATCACTCACTCACCCACTCACTCACCCACCCACTTACTCCACTCACTCACCCACCCACCCAACCACACACCACTCACCCACCCACTTACTCCACTTACCCACTCACTCACTCACCCACTTACTCCAATCACTCACTCACTCACCCACTCACTCACCCACTCACACACTCATTCACCCACCCACTCACTCACCCACTCACCCACCAACTCACCCACTCAGCCACCCGCTCACTCACCCACCCAGCCATTCACACATTCACTCAAGCACTCAACCACTCACTCACTCACTCACTCACTCACTCACGAACTCAATCACTTACTCACTCACCCGCCCACTTACTCACCCATTCACTCACTCACTTATTCATTCACCCACTCACTCACTCACCCACTCACTCACCCACCCACTTCCTCCACTCACTCACACACACACCCAACCACACAATCACTCACCCACCCACTTACTCCACTCACCCACTCACTCACTCACCCATTTACTCCAGTCACTCACTCACTCACCCACTCACTCACCCCCCCCACCCAATCACTCACTCACTCACCCCCTCACTCACCCACTCACTCACCACTCACTCACCCACCCACTTACTCCAATCACTCACTCACACACGCACTCACTCACCCACCCACCCACTCACCCACTCACTCACTCACCCACTCACTCACTCACTCACTCACTTATTCACTCACTCACCCACCCACTCATTCACACACTCACTAACTCATACTCACTCACTCACTCACTCACTCACTCACCCACTCATTATCCACTTACCCACTCACTCAATCACACGCTCACCCACCCAGCCTTTCACTGACATTCACTCACCCACGCACTCACTCACTCAACAACACACTTATTTACTCTCACTCAATCACTCACCCACTAACTCAATCACTTACTCAGTCACCCACCCGCTTACTCACCCATTCACGCACTCACTCACTCACCCAACCACTTACTCCACTCACTCACTCACCCACCCACTTATTCCACTCACTCACTCACCCACCCACCCACTCACTCAGCCACCTAGTCCACTCACTCACTCACTCACGCACTCACCCACTCACGCCACTCACTCACTCATTCACTCACCCACTCAACCACTCAACCAATCACTCACACACGCACTGACCCATCCACTCACCCACCCACTCAGCCAACAACTCACCCTCCCATTCACCCAACCACTCACTCACCCACCCACCCACTCACTCCACTCACTCACCCACCCACTCACTCACCCACTCACTCCACTCACTCACCCACCCACTCACTCACCCACCCACTTACTCCACTCACTCACTCACCCACCCACCCACTCACTCAGCCAGCTAGTCCACTCACTCACTCACTCACGCACTCACCCACTCACGCCACTCACGTACTCATTCACTCACCGACTCAACCACTCAACCACTCACTCACACACGCACTGACCCATCCACTCACCCACCCACTCACCTTCCCATTCTCCCAACCACTCACTCACCCACCCACCCACTCACTCCACTCACTCACCCACCCACTCACTCACCCATTCACTCCACTCACTCACCCACCCACTTACTCCACTCAGTCACCCACCCAAGCACACACTCACTCACCCACTCACTCACACAACCACTCACCCACCCACACACTCACTCACTCACTCACTCACTCACCCACTCAGTCACCCATCCACTTACTCCACTCACTCACCCACCCACACATTCACTAACCCACTCACTCACTTAATCACTCACTCACCCACCCATTACTCACTCATTCACTCACTAACTCACCCACCCACTCATTCACCCACTCACTCACTCATACTCACTCACACACCCAGCCACTCACCAACACACTCATTCACTCATTCACTCACTCACTCACCCACTAATTCAATCACTTACTCACTCACCCACTCACTCATTCACTCACCCACTCACTCACTCACCCACTCTTTCACCCACTCACTCAATCACTTACTCATCCACCTACTTACTCACTCATTCACTCACCCACTCACAAACCCACCCACCACTCACTCCCTCACCCACACACTCACTCACCCACTTACTCACCCACTCACCCACTCACCCACACACTCACTCACCGACCCAGACATTCACACATTCACTCACCCACACACACATTCACTCACTCACTCACTCACTAACTCACTCACTAACTCAATCACTTACTCACTCACCCACCACTCACCCACTCATTCACCCACCCACTCACTCACCCATTTAGCCACCCACTCACTCACCCACTCACCCACCCACTCACCCACTCACCCACACACTCACTCACCCACCCAGACATTCATACATTCGCTCACACACACACACATTCACTCACTCACTCACTCACTCACTCACTCACTCACTCACTCACTCACTCACTCACTCACTCACTCACTTAATAACTCAATCACTTACTCACTCACCCACCCACTCACTCACTCATTCACTCACTCACTCACGCACTCACCCACTCACTCACTCACTCACTCACTCACCCACCCACTTACTCCACTCACTCACCCACCCACCCAACCACACAATCACTCACCCACCCACTTACTCCACTCACCCATTCACTCACTCACACACTTACTCCAATCACTCACCCACTCACACACCCATCCACTCACTCACTCACTCACTCACTCACTCACTCACTCACTCACACACCCACGCAACCACACAATCACTCACCCACCCACTTACTCCACTCACCCACTCACTCACCCACTCACACACCCTTCCACTCACTCACTCACTCACTCACCCACTCTCTCACTCTCTCACTCACTCACCCAGTCACTCACCCATTCACTCACTCACCCATTCAATCACTCACCCATTCAATCACTCACCCACTCACCCATCCACTCACCCATCCACTCACTCACTCACTCACCCATCCACTCACTCACTCACTCACTCACACATCCACTCACTCACTCACACATCCACTCACTCACTCACCCACTCACCCATCCACTCGCTCACTCACTCACTCACCCAATCATCCACTCACCCAATTACTCACTCTCCAATCACTTACTCACTCACTCACCCACTCACTCACATACTGATTAACTCGCCCCTCCACTCACCCACCCACTCACTCACTCACTCACCCACCCACTTACTCCACTCACTCACTCACTCACTCACCCTCTCACTCACCCACCCACTCACCCACCCACCCACTTACTCCACTCAATCACTCACCCACCCACTTACTACACTCACTCACTCACCCAATTACTCCACACTCACTCACCCACCCACCCACTCACTCACCCACCCACTTACTACACTCACTCACTCACCCACTTACTCCACTCACTCACTCACCCACTTACTCCATTCACTCACTCATTCACTCACCCACTCACCCACTCAACCATTCACTCACACACGCACTGACCCGTCCACTCACCCACCCACTCACCCACCCACTCACCCTCACATTCACCCAACCACTCACTCACCCACCCACCCACTCACTCCACTCACTCACCCACCCACTCACTCACCCACTCACTCCACTCACTCACCCACCCACTTACTCCACTCAGTCACCCACCCACTCACTCCACTCAATCACCCACCCATTCACTCGCCCACTCACTCCACTCACTCACCCACCCACTCACTCACTCACTCATTCACTCACTCACTCACCCACTCACTTACTCACCCATCTACTAACTCACCCACTTACTCCACTCACTCACCCACACACCCAACCACACAATCACTCACCCACCCACTTACTCCACTCATCCTCTCACTCACCCACTCACACACCCATCCACTCACTCACTCACTCACTCACTCACTCACCCGTCCACTCACTCACTCACTCACTCACCCACTCACGCACCCATTCACTCACTCACCCATTCAATCACTCACCCACTCACCCATCCACTCACCCATCCACTCACTCACTCACACATCCACTCACTCACTCACACATCCACTCACTCACTCACCCACTCACCCATCCACTCGCACACTCACTCACTCACCCAATCACCCACTCACCCACTTACTCACTCTCCAATCACTTACTCACTCACTCACCCACTCACTCACATACTGATTCACTCACCCCTCCACTCACCCACCCACTCACTCACTCACTCACACGCCCACTCACTCACCCGCCCACTTACTCCACTCACTCACTCACTCACTCATTGACTCACCCACACATTCATCCACTCACTCACACACCCAATCACTCACCCACTCACTCCCTCACCCAGCAAGCCATTCACCGACATTCACTCACCCACTCACCCACTCACTCACTCATTCAACCACTCATTCACCCACTCACTCAATGACTTACTCACCCACCCACTTACTCACTCATTCACGCACTCACACACCCACCCACTCATTCACCCACTCACTCACTCATACTCACTCACACACCCACCCACTCACTCACTCACCCACTCACCCAAACACTCACCCACTCACCCACTCACTCATCCACCAACTCTCTCACCAACTCACCCACTCGCTCACTCACCCACTCACTCATCCACTCACCCACTCACTCACCCACCCAGCCATTCACTGACATTCACTCACCCACCCACTCACTCACTCACCTACTCTTTCACACACTCACTCAATCACTTACTCACCCACCCACTTACTCACTCATTCACTCACCCATTCACTCACCCACCCACCACTCACCCCCTCACTCACCCGCACACTCATCCACCAACTCACCCACTCATTCATCCACCCACTCACTCACCCACTCACCCACCAACTCCCCCACTCACCCACCCGCTCACTCACCCACCCAGCCATTCACACATTCACTCACCCACTCACCCACTCAACCACTCACTCACTCACTCACGAACTCAATCACTTACTCACTCACCCACCCACTTACTCACTCATTAACTCACTCACTCACCCACCCACCCAACCACACAATCACTCACTCACCCACTCACTCACACACCCACTTACTCCACTCACTCACCCACCCACCCAACCACACAATCACTCACCCACCCACTTATTCCACTTACCCACTCACTCACTCACCCACTTACTCCAATCACTCACTCACTCACCCACTCACTCACCCACTCACACACTCATTCACCCAACCACTCACTCACCCACTCACCCACCAACTCACCCACTCACCCACGCGCTCACTCACCCACCCAGCCATTCACACATTCACTCACGCACTCAACCTCTCACTCACTCACTCACTCACTCACGAACTCAATCACTTACTCACTCACCCGCCCACTTACTCACTCATTCATTCACTCACTTATTCATTCACCCACTCACTCACTCACCCACTCACTCACCCATCCACTTCCTCCACTCACTCACACACACACCCAACCACACAATCACTCACCCACCCACTTACTACACTCACCCACTCACTCACTCACCCATTTACTCCAGTCACTCACTCACTCACCCACTCACTCACCCCCCACCCAATCACTCACTCACTCACCCCCTCACTCACCCACTCACTCACCCACTTACTCCACTCAATCACCCACCCAGTTAATCCACTCACTCACTCACTCACCACTCACTCACCCACCCACTTACTCCAATCACTCTCTCACACACGCACTCACTCACCCACCCACCCACTCACCCACTCACTCACTCACCCACTCACTCACTCACTCACTCACTTATTCACTCACTCACCCACCCACTCATTCACCCACTCACTCACTCATACTCACTCACTCACTCACTCACCCACTCATTATCCACTTACCCACTCACTCAATCACTCGCTCACCCACCCAGCCTTTCACTGACATTCACTCACCCACGCACTCACTCACTCAACAACACACTCATTCACTCTCACTCAATCACTCACCCACTAACTCAATCACTTACTCACTCACCCACCCGCTTACTCACTCATTCACTCACGCACTCACCCACCCTCTCACTCACCCACCCACTCACTCACCCACCCACTTACTCCACTCACTCACTCACCCGCTCACTCAATCACCCACGCATTCAATCACTCACCCACCCACTTACTCCACTCACTCACTCACCCACCCACTTATTCTACTCACTCACTCACCCACCCACCCACTCACTCAGCCACCTAGTCCACTCACTCACTCACTCATGCACTCACCCACTCACGCCACTCACTCACTCATTCACTCACCCACTCAACCACTCAACCAATCACTCACACACGCACTGACCCATCCACTCAACCACCCACTCAGCCACCAACTCAACATCCCATTCACCCAACCACTCACTCACCCACCCACCCACTCACTCCACTCACTCACCCACCCACTCACTCACCCACTCACTCACCCACCCACTCACTCACCCACCCACTTACTCCACTCACTCACTCACCCACCCACTCACTCAGCCACCTAGTCCACTCACTCACTCACTCACGCACTCACCCACTCACGCCACTCACTCACTCATTCACTCACCCACTCAACTACTCAACCACTCACTCACACACGCACTGACCCTCCCACTCACCGACCCACTCACCCACCCACTCACCCTCCCATTCACCCAACCACTCACTCACCCAAGCACTCACTCACCCACCCACTTACTCCACTCACTCACTCACACGCTCACTCAATCACCCACGCACTCACTCACTCACCCACCCACTTACTCCACTCACTCACTCATCCACCCACTTATTCCACTCACTCACTCACCCACCCACTTATTCTACTCACTCACTCACCCACCCACCCACTCACTCAGCCACCTAGTCCACTCACTCACTCACTCACGCACTCACCCACTCACGCCACTCACTCACTCATTCACTCACCCACTCAACCACTCAACCACTCACTCACACACGCACTGACCCACCCACTCACCGACCCACTCACCCACCCACTCACCCTCCCATTCACCCAACCACTCACTCACCCACCCACCCACTCACTCCACTCACTCACCCACCCACTCCCTCACCCACCCACTTACTCCACTCACTCACTCACCCACCCACCCACTCACTCAGCCACCTAGTCCACTCACTCACTCACTCACGCACTCACCCACTCACGCCACTCACTTACTCATTCACTCACCCACTCAACCACTCAACCACTCACTCACACACGCACTGACCCATCCACTCACCCACCCACTCACCCTCCCAGTCACCCAACCACTCACTCACCCACCCACCCACTCACTCCACTCACTCACCCACCCACTCACTCATCCATTCACTCCACTCACTCACCCACCCACTTACTCCACTCAGTCACCCACCCAACCACACACTCACTCACCCACTCACTCACACAACCACTCACCCACCCACACACTCACTCACTCACTCACTCACTCACCCACTCACCCACCCACCCACTTACTCCACTCACTCACCCACCCAGACATTCACTAACCCACTCACTCACTTAATCACTCACTCACCCACCCATTACTCACTCATTCACTCACTAACTCACCCACCCACTCATTCACCCACTCACTCACTCATACTCACTCACACACCCAGCCACTCACCAACACACTCATTCACTCATTCACTCACTCACTCACCCACTAATTAAATCACTTACTCACTCACCCACTCACTCATTCACTCACCCACTCACTCACTCACCCACTCTTTCACCCACTCACTCAATCACTTACTCATCCACCCACTTACTCACTCATTCACTCACCCACTCACCCACCCACCCACCTCTCACTCCCTCACCCACCCACTCACTCACCCACTTACTCACCCACTCACCCACTCACCCACACACTCACTCACCGACCCAGACATTCACACATTCACTCACCCACACACACATTCACTCACTCACTCACTCACTAACTCACTCACTAACTCAATCACTTACTCACTCACCCACCACTCACCCACTCATTCACCCACCCACTCACTCACCCATTTACCCACCCACTCACTCACCCACTCACCCACCCACTCACCCACTCACCCACACACTCACTCACCCACCCAGACATTCACACATTCACTCACACAAACACACATTCACTCACTCACTCACTCACTCACTCACTCACTCACTCACTCACTCAATCACTCACTTAATAACTCAATCACTTACTCACTCACCCACCCACTCACTCACTCATTCACTCACTCACTCACTCACTCACCCACTCACTCACTCACTCACTCACTCACTCACTCACCCACCCACTTACTCCACTCACTCAGCCACCCACCCAACCACACAATCACTCACCCACCCACTTACTCCACTCACCCACTCACTCCCTCACCCACTTACTCCAATCACTCACCCACTCACCCACTCACACACCCATCCACTCACTCACTCACTCACTCACTCACTCACTCACACACCCACCCAACCACACAATCACTCACCCACCCACTTACTCCACTCACCCACTCACTCACCCACTCACACACCCATCCACTCACTTACTCACTCACTCACTCACTCACTCACCCACTCTCTCACTCTCTCACTCACTCACCCACTCACTCACCCATTCACTCACTCACCCATTCAATCACTCACCCATTCAATCACTCACCCAATCTCCCATCCACTCACCCATCCACTCACTCACTCACTCACTCACCCATCCACTCACTCACTCACTCGCTCACACATCCACTCACTCACTCACCCACTCACCCATCCACTCGCTCACTCACTCACTCACACAATCATCCACTCACCCAATTACTCACTCTCCAATCACTTACTCACTCACTCACCCACTCACTCACATACTGATTCACTCGCCCCTCCACTCACCCACCCACTCACTCACTCACTCACCCACCCACTTACTCCACTCACTCACTCACTCACTCACTCAACCTCTCACTCACCCACCCACTCACCCACCCACCCACTTAATCCACTCAATCAATTACCCACCCACTTACTACACTCACTCACTCACCCACTTACTCCACTCACTCACTCACCCACCTTCCCACTCACTCACCCACCCACTTACTACACTCACTCACTCACCCACTTACTCCACTCACTCACTCACCCACTTAATCCACTCACTCACTCATTCACTCGCCCACTCACCCACTCAACCATTCACTCACATACGCACTGACCCGTCCACTCACCCACCCACTCACCCACCCACTCACCCTCACATTCAACCAACCACTCACTCACCCACCCACCCACTCACTCCACTCACTCACCCACCCACTCACTCACCCACTCACTCCACTCACTCTCCCACCCACTTACTCCACTCAGTCACCCACCCACTCACTCCACTCACTCACCCACCCACTCACTCACCCACTCACTCCACTCACTCACCCACGCCCTTACTCCACTCACCCACCCACCCACTCAATCCACTCACTCACCCACCCACTCACTCACCCACTCACTCCACCCACTCACCCACCCACTTACTCCACTCAGTCACCCACCCAACCAGACACTCACTCACCCACTCACTCACATAACCACACACCCACCCACCCACACTCACTCACTCACTCACTCACACACTCACTCACTCACTCACTCACTCACTCACTCACCCACTCACCCACCCACCCACTTACTCCACTCATTCACCCACCCACACACTCACTCACCCACTCACTCACTTAATCACTCACTCACCCACCCATTACTCATTCATTCACTCACTAACTCACCCACCCACTCATTCACCCACTCACTCATCCACTAATTCAATCACTTACTCACTCACCCACTCACTCACTCACTCACTCACTCACTCACTCACCCACCCACATACCCACTCACTCACTCACTCGCTCAGTCACCCACCTACTCACTTATCCACTCACCCACTCACTCACTGACTCACCCACCAAGCCATTCACTGATATTCACTCACCCACGCACTCACTCACTCACCAAGACACTCATTCACTCCCTCACTCACTCACCCACCATCTCAATCACTTACTCACTCACGAACACACTCATTTACTCACTCACTCACTCACCCACTAACTCAATCACTTACTCACTCACCCACCCACTTACTCACTCATTCACTCACTCAACCACCACTCACTCACCTACTCACTCACTCACTCACACTCAATCACCCATAGCTCCAATCACTCATTCACCGACTCACTGACTCAATCACAGCAGCAGCAGCAGCATTGAAAAATACTTTATATATATATTTATACATAAATATAAAATTTTTGATTATCAAAAGACATGACGTGACATGACATGAGCTGAACTGAGCTAAAGAAGGGGGACACGCTGCCTGCGGGAACCTGGTCACCTTGTTTGGCTGCCTAAATAAAACACTTGGGTGAAGTGGCCTTGTTGCGAAGATGCGTACTGTTGTATTTTTCCAGGCTGCAGTATAGTTGGATCCCACTTTGTGGCTCCTGGTGCCACAAGGTAAGCCTGCAGCACCCCGACACACACACACACACACACACACACACACAATCCAGAGGGGAGCCCTGTGGAATAGCTGGCTGGCTGGCTGCATTCCACAAGGGCCCGCCTCAAGCAGCAGCAGCCCCAGCAGCCCCAGCATTGAAAAAGACTTTACATATATTTATATAAACTGATATATATATATATAATATTTGATTATCAAAAGACATGACATGACATGAGCTGAGCTGAGTTAAACAAGGGGGCACTCTGCCTGCGGGAACCTGGCCCACCTTGTTGAGGGGGATCTAAAACACACCCCTGGGTGAAGTCGCCTTGTTTCCAACAGGCGAACCTTGGGATTTAACCCGGATCCCACAATCTTGTCCCTCCCGCCCACTGCCACGCCCCTTGGCCCACCCTCTGTCCCGCCCACTGCCCCGCCCCTTGTCCCACCCACTGCCTCGCCCCTTGTCCCAACCTCTGTCCCGCCCACTGCCCCGCCCCTTGCCCCACCCTCTGTCCATCCCACTGCCCCGCCCCTTGCCCCACCCTCTTCCCCGCGCACTGCCACGCCCCTTGTCCCACCCTCTGTCCAGCACACTGCCTCGCCCCTTGTCCCACCCACTGCCCCGCCCCTTGTCCCAATGTATGTCCCGCCCACTGCCACGCCCCTTGTCCCACCCACTGCCCCGCCCCTTGTCTCACCCTCTGTCCCGCCCACTGCTACGCCCCTTGTCCCACCCACTGCCCCGCCCCTTGTCCCACCCTCTGTCCCGCCCACTGCGCCGCCTCTTGGCCCACCCTCTGTCCCGCCCACTGCGCCGCCCCTTGGCCCACCCTCTGTCCCGCCCACTGCCCCGCCCCTTGTCCCACACCTGTCCCGCCCACTGCCACGCCCCTTGTCCCGCCCACTGCCCCGCCCCTTGTCCCACCCTCTGTCCCGCCCACTGCGCCGCCTCTTGGCCCACCCTCTGTCCCGCCCACTGCGCCGCCCCTTGTCCCACCATCTGTCCCGCCCACTGCCCCGCCCCTTGTCCCACACCTGTCCCGCCCACTGCCACGCCCCTTGTCCCACCCAATACCACGCCCCTTGTCCCGCCCACTGCCCCGCCCCTTGCCCCACCCTCTGCCCCGCCCACTGCCCCGCTTCTTGCCCCACCCTCTGTCCCGCCCACTGCCATGCCCCTTGTCCCGCCCAATGCCACGCCCCTTATCCCACCCTCTGTCCGCCCACTGCCACGCCTCTTGTTCCACCCATTGCCACACCCCTTGTCCCGCCCACTGCCACGCCCTTTGTCACGCCCACTGACCCGCCCACTGCCACGCCCCCTTATCCAGCCCCCTGCCACGCCCCTTTTCCCGCACACTGCCACGCTCCTTGACCCGCCCACTGCCACGCCCCTTGTGCCGCCCACTGCCACCCTCTTGTCCTGCCCACGGCCACGTCCCTTCCCCCGCCCACTGCCCCGCCGCTTGTCCCGCCCACTGCCACGCCCCTTGTCACGCCCACTGCTTCATCCCTTTCCCCGCCCACTGCCACGCCCCTTGTCCCGCCCATTGTCCCTCCGCTGCCACTCCCCTTGTCACGCACACTGTCCCGCATTTTGCCACGCCCCTTGCCCCGCCCACATCCACGCCCCTTGCCCCACCCTCTGTCCCACCCAATGCCTCGCCCCTTGCCCCGCCCACTTCTACAATCCTCGACCCGCCCACTGCCACGCTCCTTGCCCCACCCTCTGTCCCGCCCACTGCCATGCCCCTTGTCCCGCCCAATGCCACGCCCCTTATCCCAACCTCTGTCCGCCCACTGCCACGCCCCTTGTCCCACCCATTGCCACGCGCCTTGTCCCGCCCACTGCCACGCCCTTTGTCACGCCTACTGACCCGCCCACTGCCACGCCCTTTGTCACGCCCACTGACCCGCCCACTGCCACGCCCCCTTATCCCGCCCCCTGCCACGCCCCTTTTCCCGCACACTGCCACGCCCCTTGACCCGCCCACTGCCACGCCCCTTGTGCCGCCCACTGACACCCTCTTGTCCTGCCCACGGCCACGTCCCTTGCCCAGCCCACTGCCCCGGCGCTTGTCCCGCCCACTGCCACGCCCCTTGCCACGCCCACTGCCACGCCCCTTGTCACGCCCACTGCTTCATCCCTTGCCCCGGCCACTGCCACGCCCCTTGTCCCGCCCATTGTCCCTCCGCTGCCACTCTCCTTGTCACGCACACTGTCCCGCATTTTGCCACGTCCCTTGCCCCGCCCACTTCCACTCCCCTTGCCCCACCCTCTGTCCCACCCACTGCCTCGCCCCTTGCCCCGCCCACTACTACAATCCTCGACACGCCCACTGCCACGCCCGTTGTACCGCCCACTGCCACGCACCTTGCCACGCCCTTGCCCCGCCCCTTGCCCCACCCTCTTTCCCGCCCACTGCCCCGCCCCTTGCCCCGCCCACTACTACAATCCTTGGCCCGCCCACTGCCACGCCCGTTGTCCCGCCCACGGCCACGCCCGTTGTCCCGCCCACTTCCACGCACCTTGTCCCACCCTCTGTCCCGCCCACTGCCCCGCCTCTTGCCCAGCCCACGACTACAATCCTTGACCCGCCCACTGCCACGCCCATTGACCCGCCCACTGCCACGCCCGTTGTCCCGCCCACTGCCATTGCCAGCTTCCTCAGCAGCAGCAGCAGCCTTGAAAAAGCTTTTCTATATATTTATACATATATATAAAAAATCTTTGATTGTCAAATGACGTGTAAAATTTCAAAGACAATTCATGCTGATTGATATAATGATCTGTTTATTATTCTCCTGGATTTTCCACACACAAAAACCAACATAGTTATCATTCACTTCCTGATATTCTTCAGCTATTAAATCGAAAGATGTATTCTCCTTTCACACTCCCCTGGGGTAACCACGTGTTCTGATGTTCATCCGGCAATAAACATTCCTTGGTCACAACATCCTAAACCTCAATGCTGGGACTTGTATCTCTCTGTGTCCAGGAGCATGATTTAAACCAATTAAATTTCTACCGCTGTTATAACCCACTGTCTACATAATACTCTTCTCCCTTGTTCACAGACACTTACATAGGAAACCGCAGGCCTTGTCAGATATTGCCCAGTGTCATGACTGAAGAAGCCTGGGCCTGAGTTGTAGCCTGCTGACGTTCAGGTAAAATATAACTCATGATACGATACGTGATGTAATGCAGATCTAATGTTCGGACTTGCTCTGAGCTTTTCTTTCCTGAACTAAATTAAATATTATTCTCAAAGGATACTTCAACCCATTTTTCAGCTCATCTCTGAATTTAGTCTGGGTTACTGCATAAATACACGTGTTTGTACAGCACCTCAAAAGCAGCAGCATGTAGCTGGTATAGTCTGCAATTTTCATCGGGTCATTGAAACTTGGAAAATAATACTGGTTTGTAATTCGCATTAATAAGAAAACAACCACATAGGTTGTCCAGAGCAGTATGAAGTTACCGGATATAGCGAAGAGTAAGATGATGGATTTCCTTCGGTTCTCCATCTCCGGATCATTGTGATTCACATCTTTCTTGCTGCCCCTCAGCCTCCTGCGGACTCTGCTGGCCACCAAAATGTATCCTACAGTCAGAGCATTGAGCAGCAATATCAGGAATATTGGGAGCAGTGGGGTTAAACGGCGGTGAATCCAGCCAAATGCTACCCAAGCAGTTACAGTGTAATACTCGAGTTTTTCATGACAGCCCCAGGGTACATGGTCGATTATATAGTAGCGTTCATATATAAAGAACCAGGGGATGTTTTTTATACAGAACAGCAGGCACACGTTTCTCGGTGCAATATTTAGTCCTCAGCTTCTGGCAACAAATGGTAACAAAACGATCGAGAGTGAAAGCGATTGTTAACCAGACAGAAATATCGGTGACTGCATGAATCAGCACTGCATGGAAAGAACACACAGGTGTGATGTGCAGGAAGGTACTCGGGAAATAATAATCATGAATCCGAACCAGTATCACATCAGTGACAATGACCAGTAGATCCGCCGCTAACATGGTCACCAGGTAGCGAGTGATACATCTGGAGAGAACGCACTTTCCCCGGGACAGGATCACAATCGTCACCACATTAGCTGGAAAAGGGAAACACACAGGAACAGGGAATCAGCAGTCAGGTTACAGCAAGGGAGCCAATTACACAGGATTTGGTGTGAAATGTACTTTACTGCAGGATCTGGGGACTGGATCTGAACTCTTTACCGCTGCTAGAATTGTCTAGCAGAACAGGATTTTAACATACAATTGCAATGTTAAATATCTGTGAGTGTGGGGTAAATACCCGAAAATAAACGATTCACAAAGTGTATAGAATATACAAATAGACTCTGGAAATTTCCTCGGAGCTGTTACCATTCTGCCACTGCAATTTCGTAGAAAGTGTTGTAGAAATCCACCGGAGATCCGAGTAAACTACTGGCCATTTAAATGTAGGAATAAATGGACAGTGTGAGAATGAGTTATGGATAATTGCGAAAAGTAGCAGTTCAGTGACCGAAGAAGAAATGAACAGAAAACTATTTGAAAATAAGTCATGAATGGTCAATTCTAAATTGGGAGATGGTTGGGGAGCGGTGAGAATGACGCCTGACCGAAATGCAGTGAATGCTAAAGGGGAACAACCGAGGGTGAGACAAAGTACAGGATTTGGGTCCGTGGACAGGAAATGGGAGCGGATACAAGGTGTGGGCACGAAATGGCTCAGAGTTCTCATGTTGTATTCGCAGACTGGAGGCTATGAGTGAAGACCTTTGGACAAACTACTGTCAAACACCACGATAATAGGGGAGTTGGTATGTTTGAACTCAACCAAGTTGCAACAGTTACGTTTATAATCCAACAGATGAACATTTAATCTGAACAACTGACGTCTTGGCTGGAAGTCTCAGGTTTTTACATTGGTGTCTTGTACAGTGCAACCCCATCTGGACAAACTCTAACAATAACCACAAGGGGGAGAAGTTCAGATGTGATCATGAACAAACAACCTTAGCTTACACTTTCTTCTGCAATCCTAGGAAAAATATACATTCCAAAGTATACAATGGCACAAGGGGCATAATCTTCTCCTCGCTTTTGACGCCTCTAATAATGGAGCAAACTTCAGAGGGAGTTGTGTGTGGCGATCTCCAGACCGAAGCAACGATACAGCACAAGTGACAAAAGAGGCTGCAGTCCAGCCCAGGAGATACCTGCCGAGATTCAGCTTCAGAAAGGCTCCGTGGTAAGGTCTAAGCTCTGAATTGGCAGAATCCATCTTTAATATTAATCCGGCACATATAAATCTGGAGAATCTGTCTCTCTGGTGAGAAAGACTGGCGGAAAGTACATCCCAGCGGATGTGGGAGATTATATTTACCTGAGCTTCCTGCGCAATCTATCAACAATGTAAGATATGCTCAGAAGTGTTTGATTCGGATTCCTTTGGTGTGCAGGATAGTGTGACATATAGTAGTTGTTCCAACTTGATATACGTAAAGAGCTCCATGTGTTCATTTGTAAAGCAATAGAGACAGCCAGAGAGCGAGAGAGAGACTATATATACAAAAGAAACATCGGCACTGAAAAGATATTCTGAACAAGATAAGGCGGCTGGTGTTGAAATAATTAACTGCATTCCCGTTCAACTCTGTTTAGACAATACAGTCATAACTGGAAATTAAATCACATGGGTATATAAGATTAATATAGTTAATTATGGGTGTGTGGTATGTGGGGTGGGGGCGGCGTGTGGTTACCATGGATAGAGAAGTATAATATAAATCTACAGAGAAAAATGGACAAAGTAAGTCTGAATCAAAGACAAGAAATGGGCCGTCCTGTGCTGCTTAAAAGACGGAGGTGGGCCTCTTTCTTGAACCGCTGCAGTCCGTGTGGTGACGGTGCTCCACAGAGTTGCTAGCTGGTGAGCTGCATGAAATAATGGCGAAGATAACAGGAGATAATATTTCCGACTGGGCTTTGCAATCGGCCAAATTTGTCAGTAATTTATGTATCTGAACTATACAACCTCATAAAAGTTGCTAAAATCATGTCCACTGTTCAGTAATTTTCAAACCACTTAATTAATTCAACTATTGGAGCATTATTTCAACAACAACAATAATTTCTACTTATATAGCGCCTTTATAAAACTTCCCGAGGCGCTTCACAGGAGTTTGACAAGACATAACAAATAAATTAGGCACCGAGCCACGTAAGAATAAATTACGACCGATGACCAAATGTTTGGTCAGAGGTAGGTTATTAGCACTGTCTTCAAGGAAGAAAGGGAGGTATAGAGGCGGTGAGGATTTCGGGAGGCTGTTCCAGAGCTTAGGGCTCGGACAGCTGAAGGCACGGCCACCAATGGTTGAGCAGTTACAATCAGGGATACACAAGAGGGTAGAATTTGAGGAGCGCAGATATCTTGGCTGGTTGCGGTGTTGAAGCAGATTACAGAGATAGCGAGGGACGAGGACCCTGGAGGGATTTGTACACAGAAGGAGAATTTTGAAGCCGAGGTATTGTTGAACCCGGATCAGTGTAGCTCAGCGAGCACAGGGGTGATGGGTGTGTGGGATTTCGTGCGAGATTGGAAATGCACTGGCGAGTTTTGAATGACTTCAAGTTTACATAGTGTAGAATGTAGGAGGTCAGCCAGGAGTGTGTTGGAGCTGTACAAAGTAGAGGTATCAAAGGCATGGTTTAGGTTTTCAGCAGCAGAGGAACTGAGGCAAGGGCAGAGACGGGCAATGTCATATCGCAGATATGTGGCCAGAAGATCATTTCACGTTCTAAAGGACACCGAGTTTGCGAATTGTCTGCTTCAGTCACAGACAGAAGCACGGGAGAGGGATCGAGTCGATCGTTAGGGAACACAGTTTGCAGCAGGAACCAAAGAGAATGTCGTCAGTCTTCCCAATATTTAATTAGAGAAATATTCTGCTCATCCAGTACTGGAAGTCGGACAAGCAGTCTGCCAATTTAGAGAACTTGGAGGAAACAAGACTAGAGGTATTAAAACATGGAGTTCTGGGAGGCGACAACATGTTCAAGGACTTGGCAGTGGACTTTGAGGTTGGAGAGGGGGCGGTAGCTTGCAAGCTGAATAGTGTCAATGTTTTTTTGAGGAGAGGGGTGATGACGGTAGATTTGAAGGAGACGAGAGGACATGAGCTGAGAGTACCGGTAACTATGTCAGCTAACACGGGAGTCAGAAAAGGAAGTTGGGTGGTCAGCAGCTTGGTGGGACTGGGTCAAGTGAGCTGGAAGTGTGTCTCATGGATAAGATGAACATGGAGAGGTCAAGAGGGGCAGATCAGGGAGAGACTAGAGAGAGATGCGACTTCATGGCTAGGGCAGGGTGGAAAGTTCGAGGATGTTTGACACGTTGGGCTAGAGGATGGAAGAGAAGTGGCAGAGGCAGCTGATTGGGTGGTCTCAATCTTTGAGACAAATAATTCCATGAGCTACTCACACTTGTTGTTGGAGGAAGTGTGGTGGAGACAGGGGAGAGGGGTTTCACAAGACGGTTAACAGTCGAGAATACTAGCCGGGGGGTTATGTTTGCATTTATAATGGTGCTGGAATAGTGAGCAGTTTTGGCAGACATGAGTTGGGTCCGATAAAATTTATGTGGTCTAGCCAAATCTGGCGTTGAAAGGTCAAACCAGTTGTCCGCCACATCCAAACAAGTCTGCGGCCCTTGGACTTGAGTGAGAGAGAATGAGGGCCGTACCAGGGGAAAGGCCAGGGTGACAGAAATTAATTGTTTTAATAGGAAATAGGGCATCAAAGGTGATGGTGAGGGGATATTTGAGGAGATTAGTGGCTGCAGAAATGGCATTGTCAATTAATTCATTATCTCCTCGGTTTAAACAGAGTCACAGTATAAATAGTGGTGATACCTGATTAACAAATATTCTAGTAACAAATCGATTTGACAATTAATCTTGTTGCTATTGCAGCTGCTATATAATGACAGGACAAAAAGGAAACAATGTTCTCTCTCACAGAATCCAATCACCATTGTTGCCAGTTACAAATCAAAATATCATTACTACTCTGTCTTACTGTTTTGATTTTCCAAGTTCTCCATCCTTTCAGTCTCCAGTTCCACTGCCTGTGCAATGTCCCAAATATAATCATTACATGTGTGTATAACTCATTGCAAATGTTTAAAAATGAAATTTGCGTCCACAGGGCATAACTGTGCTTGGTGCACGAGTTCAGCTCTGAATAAATTCATCAACACTGTGGTTTCAGGAAATGCTTGAAAACACAACTGTATTTGTCAGAAATGGCGTGCAATAAAACACTTGTTTGTTACAGTCGAGCAAAGTTAATATGGACCTTCACTTTTTGTCAGAAGATGGTTTCTACAACTTCGTAACATACCTTGTCATGTAACTAAATGTCTATATATATGCACGCAGCAAGATCCACAAACACAACATCTAGTTGGTAAAGTTGGCTAAGGTTTGCTTCATTCGGAAACACAGCCATGGGAAAGGCAGTGCATACGAATGTGAGCCTAGATTTTCGACAGGCTGTCAAACCCATAAACTTCTGAATCAGATGGGAGCCCCGGCTGTTACATTTAAAGGCCAGGTAGATAATTTAACCAGAGCATGCAAAGAGGAGAACATTAGCGAAGGGTTCCTGATGCTGCTAACGATTAACTGAAACAATTTCACACTCTAACGACATCCCACTGTGTGAATATTGCGCTCATTCTCACTGAGAACCGCATTGCTCCGAGACATTCCATGTAAAACAATGTTAGATTTTGAGTTGGAAATTCAAAAACATTGTAATATCAATAAACATCTCGAATAGTTTGGATGAAATGGAGGACAGATATTCTCGGAATTTCCGATAGTGACTCAAACCTGACAAATAATCACCTCAGGACCGACAGAACAATGACCAGGCCCTCCAGGTAATACAGCGAGACACGAATTTATGCAATCGGTAACCTCTTAAAATGAGTGCTGGAAACTCTATGGGCTGAGATAATATCATCGGACATATTTTCCTGTAGAACATACAGATACACTGAAATTGGACCTGCGATTACCGGGACTGTCATTGCAGAAATGATGACTCTGGTGCTTGACGTATAGGAACGCAGGATTAGACCATTCTGCCCCACAAGCCTTTTCCACCATTCCAGTAGACCATGGGTGATCGGCACCCTGACTCCAATTACCGTCTTAGTTCAATATCCCTTGATACCCTGACCTTAACAAATCTATCGATCAGAGTCTGTAAAATTACAACTGACCATCAATTGACAGAATTTTGTGAGAACGAGTGTTAGATTTCTCCTCGACTTTGTGTGAGAAAGTATTTCGTGATTTCACTCCGAGCTGCAATTTTAAGATAACGCCTTCTGGTTCAGATTACACCGCCATAGGAAACAGTTTCTGTGCCGACACTATCGAACACCTTTATCTATTTAAATAGCTCGGTTATATCACGTTTCACCCTTCTAAACACAATGGAATACAAGGCAAGGTTATGTAAACTTTCCTCATATTTGAATACTTTAAACCGTGGTATCAGTCTGGTTAACTTGCGCTGAAACCCCTCGAAGGCCAATCCATCTATCCTGCGATATGTTGCCCAAAACTGAACGTATATATTCCAAATGGGATATGACCAAATCTCTGTACAGCTTGAACAGCACTTCCTCAGTTGTAAATATCTTCCCCCTTGTGATAAAAGCGAAAATTCGCTCAACATTTATCCCTATTCTGTGGTTCCTTCCGTGCAACCAACTATCGATCCAAGTCGTAAGATTACAGCTAATTACGTGGGTTCCCATTTTTACGAATAATAACTGAAAAACATTATCAAAGCAGGGACTTAACTGACAATGTAATACAATTTGAGACGATGGGAACAGACATTCCAATGCACCGAGTACTGATCATATTTATTGTTAAAATTACCGCAGCTGACACAATATTGAATGGAAATAACAATTTGGCGCTTTTGCTTCACAAACTAAGCACGTCACCGGGAACACCAATTACCACGCCGAGAACTGGAACACCGCAAATGGTAATACAATAAATCAAACTGTATTGATCTCTGAGAAATGATGGGGACTCTTGGTGCGGCACATGTTACAACGGACCATGTGAGCTAATAAAGTCAGTGATATTCTTAGTAATACAGGGGCGAAACTTGCAGTAGGAGCATTAGGCTGCATTGATCCTGAGATTTGTGAGAGTCAGCGGGATAGTGAGACAACTTACTTCAATCTGTTCTCATTGAGTAACCTCTTCAAACAGACTCTGCAGATTGTTAAAAGCAGCCGTAATATTGGACTTTAATGCTGATCATGTTTCTTCAAACACAAACATGCAAGGCAATTTATTAGTACAGGGTGGTGGGAACTCATGAGACAGAATGTGAGATTTGAGTTTCCCAACTGAAGTGGGAAAGTTAGTGAGTGGTACAATGGGTGATAAAACACACTGGTTCGATACCCTGGGCTCTGCCACATAACCTGTAAATGTGAGGTAGAGGAATGTAATACAGACACAGATTACAGGGCGATATGACAGATGTGTTTAAAATTATTGACAGGATGGAAGAAGGGAGATAGAAGCAGACTGATTCCAGTAGATGTGTGTTGCAGAACGAGGAGCTGTAGAAACTAAGTGAAATAGAATACAATGGAACAGAGAGAAGAGAGAGCAGGAGAAGCTTTTTTATACAGGGATTGGGGAGGCGGTGGAGTTCAGTCACATGGATAGAGGTTGAGGCAGAAACTGTCAGAATTCAAAGTAGATTGGGTCCGTGGGTGGAGGAAGAGACGATAAAGGGATATGGAGACCGGGTGGTTAAAGGTGAATAGAAATTCCTCTATCTCTCAGTATCTGAAGCGAAATTAAAGTGAATGTGTGTGGATAACCGAGCGGACAGACTTACTGAGGGTACAGTCGATGTTCTATCACCCTGCAAGCGTTTTGTCTGAACAATAAATGTGTGCGATTAGTATAAAGGGACCATGACCCGGCATGGAGACGGTGCTTTGGTTAAAATGCAGGTATTGAATCTAAAGCGGGTTTTTAAATGTGGACATACCCAGGACAGCTGCATTGAGCGCCGCTGCCTTGTTCCAATCGTTCTCTCACAGCACGGATTCCCGGTCTGACCTGTACCGCTGCAGGAATGGATGTGACAGAAACCAGCTGCCTCCCACCGGCTGAAGGCAGAACAATCTCCGCCGGGAGGGTGAAGGCGAGTCTGAGAACAGGCTGGTCACCGGTCAGTGGAGAAGATGAGGGAGAGAGTCTGTGTTCCTGCATGGAGCACAATCCCACACTCGGCATGGATTGTGATGACCAGGAATAATATCCGGCACTTTGCTGGAACCAGACCGAGAACAGCGGCTAGATTCTGATTAACGGGACTGAACAAATCCCGGTCCTGACTGTCCGAATTCCCAGGTACATGTCCATGATCGGCTGTCAGTGTCCATCTCCACAGCGGGAGTCAATGGAGCATTTTACAACACGCTGAATGTTCAGTGAAATATAATCTGTCAGATATTACCGAGTGTTACGGGAAAGGAGAGCAGGCACGGAAAAATGGGATTAAAATAATCCATTGAATCACACATCTCAGATAAAACGGAACCAGTTTGAAAGACATTACATTGGGAAATAATGTGAAGATTTTATGAGGGTTAATGAAAATTAAAAAGGCATCAAATGATCAGTCACTTAAAAAGGTAGAGCGGGAAATACAGTCACTGACTTTCAGCCTTTTAATTCAATTGAGAAGAATATTTTAAAAATATAATTACTGAAATATGAGCAAGAATAAAGTTAATCCCAACTTTATTCACGACGTTAGAAACGGAATTTAATCACTTACCGGAGATTCCCACGGCTGCTATAATCGGATAGTAAATCATTGCCGCCTGTAGAACTGGCGGTAACCAGGAAAATGGATAGGCAACAAACGGAACTCTCATTCTGTCCGAGAAGTGATGATGACTCTTGGCACTGAACACAGGGCTCCAACTGACTGTGAGATGAGAGCTGATGAGAAAAATGTAATTATAATTGCGGGAGATTTCCCGTGGGACCATGAAAGATCAGGAGCATTGATATTACTTCCAGTCATTTGGCAGCGCGTCAACACCCTTCACAGTAATGTTTGTGCTGCACTGATTATATCCAAACTAATAATACAAGTGTTTGTCGTGAAACCACCCAAAGATTGGAGTGATAGTTTGCTCACATTTCTAACTAACAATGTACAGAAAGCCGGGCTCTGCCGGCAATGCTGCACCACATTTAACAGAAGCAGCTCCAGTTTTCCTCCTGGTATGTGAGACGATTAAATCCTGTCGATGCACCAACTGAATTCCCCGAATTCTGAAAGATGTTTCAATGTTTACACCACTCCGGGCGTTCGTCACTCATCCGTCTCACTGTGGGAGTTCTGGTTGGCAATTGAATCAGAAATATATGTCTTTAGCACGGAAGGGGTCGGGCATTGCACTAGCACCTTGCAGAAAAATGAATGTTACTGATAGTGTAAAAAGTTGCTGACTTAATAGTGCAGAAAATGCAGTCTCATACTATAGCTCACTCGCTTATTTTGCCTGCATATCGTAAAATTGTCAAAATAATGCTTGGTGATGAAGCGCAACAAGAAATTGCAAAAATTCCGCTGTCTGACGACACAATTCGGAGAAGGATCAATGATATGTCATCTAACATTGAAGAAAATGTATCCCAGCAACTTACAAACTCGAATTTTGCTTTGCAAATCGACGAGTCGGTCGACATTATTGGTAAAGCATAATTATTATCATTTGTTCACTTCATTAATGAAAACGAGATATTGCACCAATTTCTGTGCTGGAGAGAACTTCCAGAAAATACTAGAGGTCAAGACATGTTTGATTCTGTGAATTCATATTTAGAAGACTTCAAAATTTCCTGGGACTCGTGTGTTGGAATCTGCACGGACGGTGTTCCATCTATGGTGGGACATGTCAAAGGATTCATTACCCTCGCAAAAAAAATAATCCAAATATATTATTCACCCATTGCTTTTTGCATAGAGAAGCACTTGTTGCAAAGACATTACCACTACAATTAAAATCTTGTTAGATCAAGTTGTTAATATTGTAAATTGTATAAAATCAAGTGCTTCAAAAACTCGCTTGTTTAAACAGCTCTGCAAAGCTATGGATGCACAGCACGAATGTTTACTTTTGCATTCAGAGGTAAGATGACTTTCAAAGGGAAATGTCTTATGTCATGTATTTGAACTTAAAAGAAGAATTCTCAGTATTTTTGAAAGAGAAGGAAACGATACCTTTTGCAAATACCTTAAGAGTGAAATGTGGTGTGCTAAGTTACCATATTTGGCAGGTATATTTAATTGTTTTAACAGTGTTAATACCAGTATGCAAGGGCCAAATGTAAACATTCTCACCTCTGCAGACAAGCTATTAGCTGTTCAGGAAACATTTCTATCTGGAAAAAGAGAGCAACAGAAAACAATCTTGAAATGTTCCCTTTGATACCAAATCACAGTATTAAAAAGGTTGCTCCTATAGTGATAGAGCATTTGGCATCACTGGAAGAGAACATCAACAAATATTTTCCATCTTTGGATGTAGAGAAGTATGATTGGGTAAGAAATCCATTTTCTCCAATTAGTATGTCAGATTTTGATCGTACATTGCAAGAAGAAGAATTGACTTCTATTTCTACAGACCGTTGTCTTAAAATGAAACATTCAGGTATGTCTCTTGATGCGTTCTGGATTTCTATTGAAGAAGAATATCCTGTATTAAAACAAAAAACGCCTTGATAATACTGATGCAGTTTTCAACAGCATATCTCTGTGAATTAGGGTTCTCAAATCTTACGAACATCAAATGTAAAAAAATGGGAAAAAGCTGGCGGAATTGAACACGAAATGAGAGTCGCCTTATCGGTTATACGCCCAAATACTGGTGACATAACTAAAAAACGTCAGGTTCAAGTATCACGTTAAAATACTAATTAATCTATAATTAACGTGAGGAATTATTATTACAGTTTATTAAGTTATTGTTACATTCAGAATGAAAAATAATCAATAATATACATGTGTACAATGTTGAATATCTTCATATAATGTGATTAATAAAATGTTTTATAAATTTTCTGAAACTTGCTTTTATTTAACCTGTGTTCACCTTTTAATCCCTTCATGTGTGCCGCCAAAAATTCTAGTATTCGAAAGTGTGCCGCGAACACAAAAAGGTTGAGAGCCACTGTTCCAGACAGTATCTCTGTTCATAAATAGAAGTATAGAGTACAAAAGTGTGCATATTATGATGAACCTGCACAAAGCATTGGTTCGGCCTCAACTGGAGCATTATGCCCAATTGTGGGCAACGCAGTTTAGGGAGAATATGAAGGCCTGCGAGAGGGTGCAGGAAAGATTTACGAGAATGATTCCAGGGATGAGGGACTTCAGTTATCTGGATAGATTGGAGAAGCTGGGATTGCAAGGGGAATAGAGTATAAAAGCAGAGAAGTCCTGCTACATCTGGACAGAGTATTGATGAGGCCACACCTGGAGTACTGCGTGCAGTTTTGGTCTCTGTATTTAAGGAAGGATATACTTGTATTGCAGACAGTTCAGAGAAGGTTCACGAGGTTGATTCCTGAGGTGAGGGGGTTGACTTATGAAGAAAGGTTTGAGTAGTTTGGGCCTTTACACATTGGAGGTAAGAAGAATGAGAGGTGATTTTATTGAAACAAAAAGGTTACTGAGGGGGCGTGACATAGTGGATGCAGAGAGGATGTTCCCACTCATAGGGGAAACTAAAACCAGGGGGCGCAGATTCAAAGTAAGGGGTCGCCCATTTAAAACTGAGATGAGGAGGAATTTTTTCTTTGAGGGTTGTAAATCTGTGGAATTCTCTGTCCCAGAGAGCTGTGGAAGATTGGACGTTGAATATATTTAAGGCGGAGATAGACAGATTTTTGAGCGATTATGGGAGTAAAGGTTTCTGGGGAGCGGGCAGCGAAGTGGAGCTGAGTCCATGATCAGATCAGCCATGATCTTATTGAATAGTGGAGCAGGCTCGAGGGGCCATATGGCCTTCTCCTGCTCCTATTTCTTAAGTTCTAATGCTATTCTTTCACATTACTTTACAGAAGTTCACTTTACAGGGTATTAAACGGGGAGGATTTGTCGACCAGAGGTTCAAACCAAACATTACATTCAAATCTGATGGAGTCACTCGTTTCATCGGGACCTGAATATCCTCGGCCTTTGGCCATGAAGCAAAAAACACTGTTCACAGCGGGGAGAAACTGTACACGTGCTGTGTGTGTGGGCAAGGATTCAGCCGATCATCCAACCTGGAGAGACATAGAAACATAGAAACATAGAAAATAGGTGCAGGAGTAGGCCATTCCGCCCTTCTAGCCTGCACCGCCATTCAATGAGTTCATGGCTGAACATGCAACTTCAGTATCACATTCCTGCTTTCTCGCCATACCCCTTGATCCCCCTAGCAGTAAGGACTACATCTAACTCCTTTTTGAATATATTTAGTGAATTGGCCTCAACAACTTTCTGTGGTAGAGAATTCCACAGGTTCACCACTCTCTGGGTGAAGAAGTTCCTCCTCATCTCGGTCCGAAATGGCTTACCCCTTATCCTTAGACTGTGTCCCATGGTTCTGGAGTTCCCCAAGATTGGGAACATTCTTCCTGCATCCAACCTGTCTAACCCCGTCAGAATCTTAAACGTTTCTATGAGGTCCCCTCTCATTCTTCTGAACTCCAGTGAATACAAGCCCAGTTGATCCAGTCTTTCTTGATAGGTCAGTCCCGCCATCCCGGGAATCAGTCTGGTGAACCTACGCTGCACTCCCTCAATAGCAAGAATGTCCTTCCTCAAGTTAGGAGACCAAAACTGTACACAATACTCCAGGTGTGGCCTCACCAAGGCCCTGTACAACTGTAGCAACACGTCCCTGCCCCTGTACTCAAATCCCCTCGCTATGAAGGCCAACATGCCATTTGCTTTCTTCACCGCCTGCTGTACCTGCATGTCAACCTTCAATGACTGATGTACCATGACACCCAGGTCTCTTTGCACCTCCCCTTTTCCTAATCTGTCACCATTCAGATAATAGTCTGTCTCTCTGTTTTTACCACCAAAGTGGATAACCTCACATTTATCCACATTATACTTCATCTGCCATGCCTTTGCCCACTCACCTAACCTATCCAATTCGTTCTGCAGCCTCATAGCATCCTCCTCGCAGCTCACACTGCCACCCAACTTAGTGTCATCCGCAAATTTGGAGATACTACATTTAATCCCCTCGTCTAAATCATTAATGTACAATGTAAACAGCTGGGGCCCCAGCACAGAACATTGCGGTACCCCACTAGACACTGCCTGCCATTCTGAAAAGTCCCCATTTACTCCTACTCTTTGTTTTCTGTCTGACAACCAGTTCTCAATCCATGTCAGCACACTACCCCCAATCCCATGTGCTTTACCTTTGCACATCAATCTCTTGTGTGCGACCTTGTCGAAAGCCTTCTGAAAGTCCAAATATACCACATCAACTGGTTCTCCCTTGTCCACTCTACTGGAAACATCCTCAAAAAATTCCAAAAGATTTGTCAAGCATGATTTCCCTTTCACAAATCCATGCTGATTTGGACCTATCATGTCACCCCTTTCCAAATGCACTGCTATGACATCCTTAATAATTGATTCCATCATTTTACCCACTACTGAGGTCAGGCTCACCGGTCTATAATTGCCTGTTTTCTCTCTCCCTCCTTTTTTAAAAAGTGGGGTTACATTGGCTACTCTCCACTCCATAGGAACTGATCCAGAGTCAATGGAATGTTGGAAAATGACTGTCAATGCATCCACTATTTCCAAGGCCACCTCCTTAACTACTCTGGGATGCAGTCCATCAGGCCCTGGGGATTTATCGGCCTTCAATCCCATCAATTTCCCCAACACAATTTCCTGACTAATAAGGATTTCCCTCAGTTCCTCCTCCTTACTACACCCTCTGACTCCTTTTATATCCGGAAGGTTGTTCGTGTCCTCCTTAGTGAATACCGAACCAAAGTACTTGTTCAATTGGTCCGCCATTTCTTTGTTCCCCGTTATGACTTCCCCTGATTCTGACTGCAGGGGACCTACGTTTGTCTTTACTAACCTTTTTCCCTTTACATATCTGTAGAAACTTTTGCAATCCGTCTTAATGTTCCCTGCAAGCTTCTTCTTGTATTCCATTTTCCCTGCTCTAATCAAATCCTTTGCCCTCCTCTGCTGAGTTCTAAATTTCTCCCAGTCCCCGGGTTCGCTGCTATTTCTGGACAATTTGTATGCCACTTCCTTGGCTTTAATACTATCCCTGATTTCCCTTGATAGCCACGGTTGAGCCACCTTCCCTTTTTTATTTTTACGACAGACAGGAATGTACAATTGTTGTAGTTCATCCATGCGGTCTCGAAATGTCTGCCATTGCCCATCCACAGTCAACCCCTTAAGTATCATTCGCCAATCTATCCTAGCCAATTCACGCCTCATACCTTCAAAGTTACCCTTCTTTAAGTTCTGGACCATGGTCTCTGAATTAACTGTTTCATTCTCCATCCTAATGCAGAATTCCACCATATTATGGTCACTCTTCCCAAGGGGCCTCGCACAACGAGATTGCTAATTAATCCTCTCTCATTACACAACACCCAGTCTAAGATGGCCTCCCCCCTAGTTGGTTCCTCAACATATTGGTCTAAAAAACCATCCCTTATGCACTCCAGGAAATCCGCCTCCACGGTATTGCTTCCAGTTTGGTTAACCCAATCTATGTGCATATTAAAGTCACCCATTATAACTGCTGCACGTTTATTGCATGCACCCCTAATTTCCTGTTTGATGCCCTCCCCAACATCACTACTACTGTTTGGAGGTCTGTACACAACTCCCACTAACGTTTTTTGCCCTTTGGTGTTCTGCAGCTCTACCCATATAGATTCCACATCATCCAAGCTAATGTCCTTCCTAACTATTGCCTTAATCTCCTCCTTAACTAGCAATGCTACCCCACCTCCTTTTCCTTTTATTGTATCTTTCCTGAATTTTGAATACCCCTGGATGTTGAGTTCCCAGCCCTGATCATCCTGGAGCCACGTCTCACAAGTGCAGTCACACTGGAGAAAAACTGTGCGAATGTAGGGATTGTGGGAAACGTTTCAACTATCCGTCCCAGCTGGAAACACATCGGCGAGTTCACACTGGGGAGAAATTGTTCAATTCTCTGAGTGTGTGAAGGGATTCACTCAGTTATCCCACCTATTGACACACCAGCGAGTTCACACTGGGGAGAGACCATTCACCTCTCTGTATGTGGGAAGGGATTAATGCAGTTATCCCACCTGCTGATACACCAGCGAGTTCACACTGGGGAGAGGCTGTTCACCTCTCTGAGTGTGGGAAGGGATTCACTCAGTTATCCCACCTACTGATACACCAGTGAGTTCACACTGGGGAGAGACCGTTCACCTCTCTGAGTGTGGGAAGGGATTCACTCAGTTATCCCACCTGCTGATACACCAGCGAGGTCACACTGGGGAGAGACTGTTCACCTCTCTGAGTGTGGGAAGTGATTCACTCAGTTATCCCACCTACTGACACACCAGTGGGTTCACACTGGGGAGAGACTGTTCATCTCTCTGAGTGTGGGAAGGGATTCACTCAGTTATCCCACCTGCTGATACACCAGTGAGTTCACACTGGGGAGAGGCCGTTCACCTCTCTGAGTGTGGGAAGTGATTCACTCAGTTATCCCACCTGCTGATACACCAGTGAGTTCACACTGGGGAGCGGCCGTTCAACTCTCTGAGTGTGGGAAGGGATTCACTCAGTTATCCTACCTGCTGATACACCAGCGAGTTCACACTGGGGAGAGACCGTTCTCCTCTCTGAGTGTGGGAAGGGATTCACTCAGTTATCCCCGCTGCTGATACACCAGCGAGTTCACACTGGGGAGAGGCCGTTCACCTCTCTGTATGTGGGAAGTGATTCACTCAGTTATCCCACCTGCTGATACACCAGCGAGTTCACACTGGGGAGAGTCTGTTCACCTCTCTGTATGTGGGAAGTGATTCACTCAGTTATCCCACCTGCTGATACACCAGCGAGTTCACACTGGGGAGAGGCCGTTCACCTCTCTGAGTGTGGGAAGGGATTCACTCAGTTATCCCACCTACTGACACACCAGTGAGTTCACACTGGGGAGAGACCGTTCACCTCTCTGAGTGTGGGAAGGGATTCACTCAGTTATTAGAGTCAGGCAGAGAATTCCGCAGGTTCACAATTCTCTGAGTGAGTTATGTACTCAGAAAGGTGAGGGGATTTAATGTCAGCTTTCCAGGCCCCTGTTTATTTCACCTTCTCTCTGATCCAATTATCTCTCAGTTGTGAAGAAAGACCTTGCCTGAATTGTGAAATGAGGCGAATGTTTCTCCAATGTTGGTATTACTGCAGTACTGATGTGCACCAGCAGCTGGTGATATTGTACTGTAAAACTTTACAGACCTTTGCCCAGCTCACCCTCCCCATCTCCTGGCTGTCAGTGGTCTACAATGGGCTACAAGGGACGGTTAAACACTCTGGGGTGAATTCTCACTTTTACCTCCCACAACTCGGGTGTTAGGGGATCGGCTCCAGTTTTACAGCCCGCACGGAGGAAATGTGAACATTCAGCCCTTTAAAGCGAAGGTTTACAAACTGCGGGTCTCTGTGAAGAGAGATAGTTTGTGTATTACCCATCACCAATGGTGCGTGGTGCTGATACCTGAGCAATCTGCTCACTTTCAGAGCACAACTTATTGCAGTGATGAGAAAGGGCGGGGATGGATCTGCTGTCGGCGTTTACATTTTATTAAAGTCTTCTCACATTTTATATTTGTATCGGTTTATTTACAGTCTCACTGGGATTTACAATGTGTCATTTGGTATTACATGTTCTAACTCCCGACCTCTGACCTCTGCTCCTGATCCTATCCGCGCGGGGTCAAGTCGTTGTCAGGTCACGGATGATGCGGGCAGACAGAGAGACAGAGAGGGAGAGGGAGAGCGACAGACATAGAGAGAGAGAGACAAAGAGAGAGAGGGAGAGAGAGCGACAGACATAGAGAGAGAGAGACAGAGAGAGAAAGACAGAGAGAGAGAGGGAGAGAGAGCGACAGTCAGAGAGAGTGAATGACAGAGAGAGAGAGAGAGAGAGAGAGGGAAAGGCGCAGAGAGAGAGAGAGAGAGGGAGACAGGGAAAGACAGAGAGCGAGAGAGAAGGAAAGACAGAGACCGACACAGAGAGTGAGAGACAGAGAGAGAGAGAGAGGCGGGGAAAGACAGAGTGAGAGAGAGGGAAAGACAGAGAGAGAGAGAGAGAGAGGGAAAGACAGACAGAGAGAGAGAGAGAGAGACAGAGAGCGAGAGAGAAGGAAAGACAGAGACCGACACAGAGATTGAGAGACAGAGAGAGAGATAGAGGCGGGGAAAGACAGAGTGAGAGAGAGGGAAAGACAGAGAGAGAGAGAGAGAGAGGGAAAGACAGACAGAGAGAGAGAGAGAGAGAGAGAGACAGAGAGCGAGAGACAGAGGGAGAGGGAGAGACAGAGAGAAAGATAGACACAGAGAAACAGCGAGAGGAAAAGACAAAGAGAGAGACAGGCAGAGAGACAGAAACCGAGACACACAGAGAGTGAGAGAGAGAGAGACAGAGAAAGAGAGAGAGAGAGAGAGAGAGAGAGAGAGAGAGGGGGGTGAGACAGAGAGAGAGACAGAAAGTGGGAAAGACAGAGAGAGAGAGAGAGAGGGAAAGACATTGAGAGAGAGGGAAAGAGAGTGAGAATGAGACAGACAGACAGAGAGAGAGAGAGATAGAGGGATAGAGAGATAGACAGAGAGAGGGAGAGGGACAGAGAGAGAGAAGGAGACAGAGAGTGAGAGAGGAAAAGAGGGAAAGGCACAGATAGAAGGAGGGAGAGAGACGGAGAGAGCGAGAGGGGGACAGAGAGAGAGAAAGACAAACAGAGAGAGATAGAGACAGAAAGAGAGAGAGACAAAGAGAGAGAGGGAGAGAGAGAGAAAGAAAACGAGTGAGAGAAATAGAGAGAGAGACAAAGAGATAGAGAGACAAAGAGAGAGAAACAAAGAGAGAGAGAGAGAGAGGGAGAGCGGGATAGACAGAGAGACACAGGGAGAGAGAGACACACACACACAGAGACAGACAGAGAGAGAGCGGGGCAGTGGGATTAGTTTGGGGATTGATACAGGACTATGGGGAGAGAGCGGGGCAGTGGGATAAGTTTGGGGATTGAGACAGGGCTATGGGGAGAGAATGGGGCAGTGGGATTAGTTTGGGGATTGATACAGGGCTATGGGGAGAGAGCGGGGCAGTGGGATTAGTTTGGAGATTGATAAAGGGCTATGGGGAGAGAGCGGGGCAGTGGGATTAGTTTGGGGATTGATACAGGACTATGGGAAGAGAGCGGGGCAGTGGGATTAGTTTGGGGATTGATACAGGATTATTGGGAGAGAGCGGGGCAGTGGGATTAGTTTGGGGATTGATACAGGACTATGGGGAGAGAGCGGGGCAGTGGGATTAGTTTGGGGATTGATACAGGGCTATGGGGAGAGAGCGGGGCAGTGGGATTAGTTTGGGGATTGATACAGGATTATTGGGAGAGAGCGGGGCAGTGGGATTAGTTTGGGGATTGACACAGGGCTATGGGGAGAGAGCGGGACAGTCGGATTAGTTTGGGGATTGATACAGGGATATGGGGAGAGAGCGGGGCAGTGGGACTAGTTTGGGGATTGATACAGGACTATGGGGAGAGAGTGGGGCAGTGGGATTAGTTTGGGCATTGAGACAGGGCAATGGGGAGAGCGGGGCAGTGGGATTAGTTTGGGGATTGATACAGGGCTATGGGGAGAGAGCGGGGCAGTGGGATTAGTTTGGGGATTGATACAGGGCTAAGGGGAGAGAGCGGGGCAGTGGGAATAGTTTGGGGATTGATACAGGACTATGGGGAGAGAGCGGGGCAGTGGGATTAGTTTGGGGATTGATACAGGACTATGGGGAGAGAGCGAGGCAGTGGGATTAGTTTGGGGATTGATACAGGACTATGGGGAGAGAGCGGGGCAGTGGGATTAGTTTGGGGATTGATACAGGGCTATGGGGAGAGAGCGGGGCAGTGGAATTAGTTTGGGGATTGATACAGGGCTAAGGGGAGAGAGCGGGGCAGTGGGAATAGTTTGGGATTGATACAGGACTATGGGGAGAGAGCGAGGCAGTGGGATTAGTTTGGGGATTGATACAGGACTATGGGGAGAGAGCGGGGCAGTGGGATTAGTTTGGGGATTGATACAGGACCAAGGGGAGAGAGCGGGGCAGTGGGATTAGTTTGGGGATTGATACAGGGCTAAGGGGAGAGAGCGGGGCAGTGGGAATAGTTTGGGGATTGATACAGGGCTATGGGGAGAGAGCGAGGCAGTGGGATTAGTTTGGGGATTGATACAGGGCTATGGGGAGAGAGCGGGGCATTGGGAATAGTTTGGGGATTGATACACGTGTATGGGGCGAGAGCGGGGCAGTGGGATTAGTGTGGGATTGAAACAGTGCTATGGGGAGAGTGGGGCAGTGGGATTAGTTTGGGAATTGATACAGGACTATGGGGAGAGAGCGGGGCAGTGGGATTAGTTTGGGGATTGATACAGGGCTAAGGGGAGAGAGCGGGGCAGTGGGATTAGTTTGGGGATTGAGACAGGGCTATGGGGAGAGGGCGGGGCAGTGGGATTAGTTTGGGGATTGATACAGGGCTATGGGGAGAGAGCGGGGCAGTGGGATTAGTTTGGGATTGATACAGGGCTATGGGGAGAGAGCAGGGCAGTGGGATTAGTTTGGGGATTGATACAGGGATATGGGGAGAGAACGGGGCATTGGGAATAGTTTGGGGATTGATACACGGGTATGGGGAGAGAGCGGGGCAGTGGGATTAGTTTCGGTGAAATGGAGCACCCATTTTACATCAGATGCGTGGTGACCATTTTGCAATAGGACAAGTGTCTAGTTGATCTGTGAACAAACCTGGTTCAAGCATTTTAAGCCTTTTTGCAGAGTCCGAGTGTGAGAGAGAGACAGAGAGAGTGAGAGGGAAAGACAACGAGAGAGACTGAGCGGGAGAGACACAGAGAGAGAGGGCACGACAGTGACAGAGAAAGAGAGAGACAGAGAGAGTGAGAGGGAAAATACAGCGAGAGAGACTGAGCGGGAGAGACACAGAGAGAGAGGGCACGACAGTCACAGAGAGAGAGAGAGACAGAGAGAGGGAAAAACAGGTGGAGAGAGACAGAGAGAGAGAGAGAGAGAAGAGGGAAAGACAGAGAGCGAGAGAGAGAAACAGATAGAGAGAGAGAGAAACAAAGAGAGTGACAGAAAGAGACATAGGGAAACAGCGAGCAAGAGAGACAGATAGAAAGAGACAGATAGGTGGAAGGAGAGTGGCAGACAGAGAGAGAGTGAGAGAGGGGGAAAGATGGAGAGAGAGAAACAGAGAGAGAGAGAGACAGAGAGAAATAGAGAGAGAGAGAGGGAGGGAGGGGGCCATGCTGCTTTATCGGGGTGTTTAAGTACAGATTGATTTGATGTAAAAGGATCAGAATACAGATTGTCACAACTCAGGGTGACAGTGATGTGGAGCTGTGTGTAGTGTGGGCCCAGCCTCCAGGGTGACATCACCCAGCCACCCCGAGACTCACTCCCAGAGCTGACACTGGCGCCTGGAGATCCAACATCGCGTCCGCAGAGACACGATATAGCAATCTCTGGACAAGTGAGGAAAGGCCGTTGGGAACCTGGCCCTCATCCTGACGGCCACCTTTGTGTGCGGCTGCATCAAGCTGTGCAGAGACACTCGGTACACTGACACCAAGTGTCAGTACGTGCTGAGCTTCTATCTCTCCCCGCTGTTATGAAGGAAGGGTCTGGCCAGGCTACCACCGAATGCACCAACCAGTTGGACCATGCCACACCACCTGTCCTCCGTGAAAAAGTTTTTCAAGACAAACACCTTTGAGCACAAGGCCGTAAATCAGTGTTCGGCCGCGCAAGGTCCTGGACGCCCTATAAAAGAAGGAGAGGGTGGAATCTGTCAGGCGGTTCCCCAAGCAGACTGTCAAACTGGTTTGGCAGAAGGCCTCATCGCCAAAGCTTTCACACAAGTACCAAGCCGTAGCTTGGTTGGCAGTGAGAAGGTCCCTACCCGTCAGAACCGTCATGCACAGCCAGGGTTTCAGAGACACGGCACTCTGCCCCCAGTCGGCTCTGGTGTGGACGAGACTGTCAGACTGCAATATGTCAGGGACTTTTCAATCAAGGACACGTTAGAATGGGAATGAGAGACAGGGAGAGAGAAAAAAAGAGTTGGACAGGGAGAAGCAGTGAGAGAATTAGGGATAGAGAGAGCGTGTTGGCAGAAAAGAGAAAGGAAGAGAGATCGGAAATGGACGGCAGCAGAGACAGAGGAAAATGTGAAAGAGAGATAGATGGATAGAAATTGGGAGCGAAAGAGAGAGTGAGGGAGCGAGATGGAGAGAGGGAGACAGAGAGACTGACAGAGAGCGAGAGAGAGAGAGACAGAGATACAGAGAGGGAGAGACAGGGAGAGACAGGGAGACTGAAAGAGAGAGCAAGAGAGAGAGAGAGAGACTTACAGAGAGAAAGTGAGAGGGACAGAGAGAGTTGGGCATTTAATCTCCCTCCATACTGTCCCATCATACACTCCGCGGTCAGGTTAAGCACGGGGTTAGATACAGAGTAAAGCTCCCTCTACACTGTCCCATCAAACACTCCCAGGACAGGTACAGCACGGGGTTAGATACAGAGTAAAGTTCCCTCTACACTGTCCCATCAAACACTCCCAGGGCAGGTACACACGGGGTTAGATACAGAGTAAAGCTCCCTCTTCACTGTCCCATCAAACACTCCCAGGGCAGGTACAGCACGGGGTTCTATGAAGAGTAAAGTTCCCTTGACACTGTCCCATCAAACACTCCCAGGACAGGTACAGGGGGTTAGATACAGAGTAAAGCTCCCTCTTCACTGTCCCATCAAACACTCCCAGGGCAGGTACAGCACGGGGTTCTATGAAGAGTAAAGTTCCCTTGACACTGTCCCATCAAACACTCCCAGGACAGGTACAGGGGGTTAGATACAGAGTAAAGCTCTCTCTGCACTGTCCCATCAAACACTCCCAGAGCAGGTACAGGGGGTTAGATACAGAGTAAAGCTCCCTCTGCACTGTCTCTTCAAACACTCCCAGGGCAGGTACAGGGGGTTAGATACAGAGTAAAGCTCCCTCTACACTGTCCCATTACACACTCCCAGGGCAGGTATATGGGGTTAGATACAGAGTAAAGCTCCCTCTACACTGTCCCATCAAACACTCCCAGGGCAAGTACAGCACGGTGTTAGATACAGAGTAAAGCTCCCTCTACACTGTCCCATCAAACACTCCCAGGGCAGGTACAGCACGGGGTTAGTTACAGAGTAATGCTCCCTCTACACTGTCCCATCAAACACGGGGTTAGATACAGAGTAAAGCTCCCTCTTCACTGTCCCATCAAACACTCCCAGGGCAGGTACAGCACGGGGTTCTATAAAGAGTAACGTTCCCTCTACACTGTCCCATCAAACACTCCCAGGGCTGGTACAGCACGGGGTTAGATAGAGAGTAAAGCTCCCTCTACACTGTCCCATCACACACTCCCAGGGCAGGTACAGGGGTTTAGATACAGAGTAAAGCTCCCTCTACACTGTCCCATCAAACACTCCCAGGGCAAGTACAGCACGGGTTTAGATACAGAGTAAAGCTCCCTCTACACTGTCCCATCAAACACGCCCAGGGCAGGTACAGAGTGTTAGATACAGAGTAAAACTCCCTCTACACTGTCCCATCAAACACTCCCAGGGCAGGTACAGAGTGTTAGATGCAGAGTAAAGCTCCCTCTACACTGTCCCATCAAACACTCCCAGAGCAGGTACAGAGTGTTAGATACAGAGTAAAGCTCCCTCTACACTGTTCCATCACACACTCCGAGGGCAGGTACAACTTTAAGCAGTTAATATTAAATTAGAGAGTTGTCGGCCTCTATGATCAATCTCCCGGTGCTGTGTTTTCATAAAATGGGGTCCATGAACAAATGTAAAATGCATGGCTATAGATCTGTCTGTGCATTGTCACCGTGGTTCTGGGAGAGCTTCAGAGAGAAAGAGAGCGAGAGAGAGGGAGAGAAATACAGAGAGTCTGAAAGAGAGAGAGATTGACAGAGAGAGAGAGATACAGAGAGAGAGAGAGAGAGCGAGCTAGAAGGAGTGATAGACAGAGAGACAGAGAGCGAGAGAGAGACAGAGATTGAGAGGGAGAGAGAGAGAGAGACATGGAGGAAGTATACAGAGAGAGAGACAGACTGACAGAAAGCTGGACAGAGAGAGAGGCAGAGAGAGAGAGAGAGAGAGAGAGACAGAGAGAGACAGAAACACAGAGAGAGAGAGCGTCAGAGAAAGAGAGAGACAGACAGACAGAAAGGGAGACAGAGAGGGAGAGGGAGAGAGAGACAGCCAGACAGAGAGAGAGAAACAGAGCGAGACAGAGAGAGTCAGAGAGAGAGTCAGAGAGACAGAGAGCGAGAGACAAAGAGAATGGGAGAGACAAACAGAGTGAGGGGGAGAGACAGACAGATAAAGAGAGACATACAGAGAGAGACAGAGAGACAGCAAGAGACAGAGAGGTAGATAGAGACAGAGATAGAGAGAGTGAGGGAAAGACAGAGATAAGGACAGAGAGAGACATTCAGAGAGAGAAAGAGAGAGCGAGAAGGAGAGAGAGACAGAGAGAGAGGGAAAGCTAGAGAGAAAGCCAGAGAGAAACAGAGATGGGGAGAGAGAGCGCGAGAGAGAGAGAGAGAGAGAGATAGACAGAGAGAGAGAGAGATAGTGAGAGACAGAGAGAGAAAGACAGATCGAGACAGCGAGAGTCAGAGAGAGAAAGACAGAGAGACAGATAGACAGAGAGCGAGAGAGAAAGGGAGACAGAGACAGAGAGGGAGACAGAGAGGGAGACAGAGAGGAAGACAGACAGAGAGACAGACAGAGAGACAGTGATAGTGACAGAGAGCGAGAGCGACAGAGACTCAGAGAAAGAGACAGAAATAGGGAGAGTGAGAGAGAGAGAGAAGCAGAGAGAGAGAGAGACAGAATGAGAGCGAGGCAGAGAGAGAGGCAGAGAGAGAGAGAGAGAGAGAGAGAGAGAGAGAGAGAGAAAGAGAGAGAGAGAGAGAGAGGGAGAGAGAGAAAGAGAGAGAAAAAGAGAGAGAAAGACAGAGGCAGAGAGAAAGACAGACAAAGTGAGGCACAGAGACACAGAGTCAGAGAGTGAGAGAGAGACAGAGAGAGACAGAGTGGGAGAAAGACAGAGAAAGAGAAATTGATAGAGAGCGAGAGAGAGGGAAAGGCGGAGATAAATATATGGCGAGATACAGAGAGAGAGAGACAGAGCAAGAGGGAGAGAGAGACAGAAAGACAGAGAGAGAGAAGCAGAGCCAGACAGACAGAGAGAAAGAGAGAGAGACAGAGATGGAGACAAAGAGAGAGAGAGAGAGAGACAGAGACAGAGCGAGACAGGGAGACAGAGGGGAAGACTGAGAAAGATAGAGAGACAGAGAGATAGAGAGAGGGAGAGTCAGAGACAGAGAGAGATAATGACACAGAGAGAGCGAGAGAGAGAGAGAGAGAGAGAGAGAGAGACAGGGTGAGAGTTAGCGAGAGATAGAGAAAGGGAGAGACACAGAGTGAGAGAGAAAGAGACAGAGAGGTATAGAGAGAGTGTCACAGAGGGAGAGAGACAGAGAGAGACAGACAGAGAAAATACAGAAAAAGACAGAGAGACAGTGAGATAGTGAAACAGAGACAGAGAGAGAGACAGAGAGAGACGGAGAGAAGGAGACAGAGAGAGAGACAGACAGATAGAGAGAGACAGCGATAGGCAAACAGGCAGAGTGGGAGAGAGAGACAGAGAGTGAGAGACAGAATTATAGAGACAGAGAGAGAGAGTGAAAGATGGAGACAGAATTAAAGATGGAGAGAGAGGGAGAATGAGAGAGAGAGAGAGAGACAGAGAGAGACAGAGATTGAGAGAGATACAGAGAGAGACTGAGACAGAGGGGAAAACAGAGAAAGACAGAGATAGAGAGAGAGAGAGAGAGAGGGAAAGAAACAGACATAGAGAGAGACCGAGAGAGACCGAGAGATACAAAGAGTGAGGTAGAGCGAGAGAGGGAGAGAGACGGACATAGAGTGAGAGAGCGAGATAGATAGAGACAGATAGAGATAAAGCGAAACAGAGATATATAGCGAGACAGAGAGAGAGAGAGATAGAGTGAGAGAGAGAGAGAGAGAGAGAGGCATAGAGAGAGAGAAAGAGAAAGAGAGAGTGAGATAGATACAAAGAGAGAGCCAAAGAGTCAGAGAGAGCGAGAGAGAGAGTGAGACAGATAGAGAGCTAGTGAGAGAGAGAGATATGCAGAGTGAGAGATAGATAGAGAGAGAGAAAGAGACAGAGAGATATGCAGACAGAGAGATAGAAAGAGTCAGAGAGCGAGAGAGAGAGAGAGACAGAGACAGAGTCAGAGACAGGCAGACAGAGAGAGACAGAGAGAGCTACACAGATGGAGAGAGACAGAGCGAGAGAAAAACAGAAAGATAGATAGAGAGAGACAGCGATCGGCAAACAGACAGAGTGAGAGAGAGAGAGTACAGAGAGAGAGAGAGAGAGAGACAGAGAGCGGGAGAGTGAGAGACAGAGATAGAGAGACACAGAGTTGAAGAGAGATACAGAGAGAGAGGCAGAAAGAGAAAGAGGCAGAGAGACAGATAGACAGATTGAGAGAGACAGAGTGAGAATGACAGAGAGATGGATTGACAGAGAGAGAGGGAAAGACAGAGATAAAATGGAGAGATACAGATAGAGAGAGAAAAAAATAGAGCGAGAGGGAGAGAGAGACAGAAAAAGAGGGAGAGGGAAAGATAGAGAGAGAAAAACAGAGACGGAGAGAGAGAGGGAGAGAGAGGGAAAGACAGAGTGAGACAGAGACACAGGGAGTCATAGAGAGAGACAGAGAGAGAGGCAGAGTGAGACAGAGAGAGAGAGGGAGAGAGAGAGATAGAGAGACTCTGTATAGATTCTGGGATTGACAGGTCTATGGGGAGAGAGCGGGGCAGTGGGATTAGTTTTAGGATTGATACAGGGCTATCGGGAGAGAGCGGGGCAGTGGGATTAGGTTGGGGATTGATACAGGACTATGGGGAGAGGGCGGGGCTGTGTGATTGTTTGGGATTGATATAGGGCTATGGGGAGAGATGGGGCAGTGGGATTAGTTTGGGATTGATACAGGACTATGGGGAGAGAGCGGGGCAGTAGGATTAGTTTGGGATTGATACAGGACTATGGGGAGAGAGCGGGGCAGTGGGATTAGTTTGGGGATTGATACAGGGCTATGGGGAGAGAGCGGGGCAGTGGGATTAGTTTGGGTGAGATTGATACAGGACTATGGGGAGAGAGCGGGGCAGTGGGATTAGTTTGGGGATTGATACAGGGCTATGGGGAGAGAGCGGGGCAGTGGGATTAGTTTGGGTGAGATTGATACAGGGCTATGGGGAGAGAGCGGGGCAGTGGGATTAGTTTGGGTGAGATTGATACAGGGCTATGGGGAGAAAGCGGGGCAGTGGGATTAGTTTGGGTGAGATTGATACAGGGCTATGGGGAGAAAGCGGAGCAGTGAGATTATTTTGGGTGAGATTGAGCAGCCATTTTACATTTTACATGTGGTGGTCATTGTATACCAGGATTCGTGTTACAGAGACCGAGAGAGAGTGAGAGAGAAACAGAGAGAGAGAGAGATTCATAGAGAGAGAGAGATCGACAGAAAGATAGATATGGAGAGAGGCAGACAGGAATCGACAGAGAGCGGGAGGGAGAGAGAGGGAGAGAGAGGGAGAGAAAGAGAGAGATAGGGATTGATACAGGGATATGCAGAGAGAGCGGGGCAGTGGGGTTATTTTGTGGATTGATACAGGGCTATGGGGAGATGGTGGGGCAGTGGGATTAGAGAGAGACAGATAGAGAGAGTGAGAGAGAGACAGAGAAAGAGAGAGAACAGAGGGAGAGAGAGATAGATAGAGGGAGAGAGACACAAGTAGAGAGAAAGAGAAAGAGATAGAACGAGGAAGAGAGATAGAGATACAGATAGAAAGCGAGAGAGACAGATAGAGAAAGACAGAGAGATAGTGCTAAATAGACAGAGAGAGAGTGAGAGACAGAGAGAGATAGAAAGAGAGAGACAGAGAGTGAGAGACACCGAGAGAGAAAGAGAGAGAGAGAGAGAGAGAGAGAGAGAACGTGAAATTCAGAGAGTGAGAGACAGAGGGAGAGAGAGACATAGGGAGTGAGAGAGACAGAGCGAGAGCGAGAGAGACAGACTGAGAGAGACAGAAATAGAGAGAGAGAGACAGAGAGAGATAAGACAGAAAGAGAGAGAGACAGAGATAGATAGATAGAGAGAGAGAGAGGGAGAGAGAGAGAGAGAGAGAGAGAGAGAGAGAGGGAGAGAGAGAGAGAGAGAGAGAGACAGAGACAGAGAAAGAGAGAGAGAGAGAGAGAGAGGGAGACTGAGACAGAGAGATAGACAGACAGGGGAAAACAGCTAGTGAAAGAGAGAGCGAGAGAGAGAGATAGAGGGGGACAGAGAGAGAGAGTGAATGACAGAGAAAGAGACAGAGAGTGACGGAGAGAGAGAGACAGCTAGTGACCAACAGATATACAGGGAGAGAGAGATAGAGATCGAGTGCGACAGAGAGAGAGAGAGACAGCGAAAGAGAGAGACAGAGAGAGAGAAACAGAGACAGAGAGAAAGACAGAGAGACAGATAGACAAAGAGAGGGAGAGAGAGAGACAGAGAGAGAGGGAGAAACAGAGAGAGAGAAAGAGAGAGAGAAAGTGAGAGAGAGCGAGAGAGAGAGACAGAGTGGGAGACAGACAGAGAGACAGAGAGAGTGAGAGAGACAAATAGAGAGAGAGACAGAGAGAGAGATATAGCGAGAGAGAGAGAGAGACAGACTGAGAGAGAGACAGTCAGAGAGAGAGAGAGAGGCACAGAGAGAGAAATAGACAGAGAGCGAGACAGAGAGTGAGAGACACAGAGAAAGTGAGAGAGAGAGTGTGTGTGTCTGTGTCACTATCTGACTCGCTTTCTGAATAGATTCTGGGATTGATACAGGGCTCTGGGGAGAGAGCGGGGCAGTGGGATTAGTTTGGAGATTGATACAGGGCTCTGGGGAGAGAACGGGGCAGTGGGATTAGTTTGGGGATTGATACAGGACTATGGGGAGAGAGCGGGGCAGTGGGATTAGTTTGGGGATTGATACAGGACTATGGGGAGAGAGCGAGGCAGTGGGATTAGTTTGCAGATTGATACAGGGCTATGGGGAGAGAGCGGGGCCGTGGGATTAGTTTGGGGATTGGTACAGGGCTATGGGGAGAGAGCGGGGCAGTGGAATTAGTTTGGGGATTGATACAGGGTTATGGGGAGAGAGGGGGGGAGTGGGATTAGTTTGGAGATTGATGCAGGACTATGGGAAGAGAGCGGGGCTGTGGGATTAGTTTGTGGATTCATATAGGGCTATGAGGAGAGAGCGGGACAGTGGGATTAATTTGGAGATTGATACAGGACTATGGGGAGAGAGCGGGACAGTGGGATTAATTTGGAGATTGATACAGGACTATGGGGAGAGAGCGGGGCAGTAGGATTAGTTTGGGGATGCATACAGGGCTATGGGGAGAGAGCGGGACAATGGGATTAGTTTGGGTTTTGATACAGGGCTCTGGGAAGAGAGCGGGGCAGTGGGATTAGTTTGGAGATTGAGACAGGGCTATGGGGAGAGAGCGGGGCAGTGGGATTAGTTTGGGGATTGATACAGGGCAATGGAGAGAGAGCGGGGCAGTGGGATTAGTTTGGAGATTGAGACAGGACTATAGGGAGAGAGCGGGGCAGTGGGATTAGTTTGGAGATTGAGACAGGACTATGGGGAGAGAGCGGGGCAGTGGGATTAGTTTGGGGATTGATACAGGGCTATGGGGAGAGAGCGGGGCTGTGGGATTAGTTTGTGTGAGATTGAGCAGCCATTTTACATGAGATGTGTGTTACAGAGACCGAGAGAGAGAGAGAGAGAGAGATAGAGAGAAGACAGAGATAGAGAGAGATAAAGAGACACGAGAGCGAGAGGGACAGAAATAGAGTATGAGAGAGACACAGATACAGAGATAAATAGCGAGATAGAGCAACAGATAGACAGCGAGAGAGAGATAGAGTGTGACAGAGATAGAGCAAGATCGAGAGATAGTGAGAGACAGGCAATGAGAGAGAGAGAGAGAGAGGTACAGATACAGAGAGAGAGAGAGACAGCTAGAGAGAGACAGAGAGATAGAGATACAGATCGAGAGGTAGTGAGGGAGTGAGAGTGAGAGACAGTGAGAGAGAGAGTCAGACAGAGAGAGGGAAAAAGGGAGAGAGAGACAGAGAGAGAGAGTGGGAGATACAGAGAGAGAGAGAGTGACAGAGAGACAGACAGAGAGAGAGAAACACACACACAGAAATAGAGAGGGACAGAATGTGAGAGTCAGAGACAGCCAGAGCAAAACAGAGAGAGAGGGAGATAAAGAGACAGAGACAGAGAGCGTGAGACAGAGAGAGTGAGAGAAATAGAGACAGAGAGTGAGAGAGAGAGAGACAGAGATTGAGAGACCGACAGAGAGAAAGTGAGAAAGAGTGAGAGAGAGAGAGACAGACAGAGTGAGAGAAAGATAGAGCGAGAGAGAGTGAGAGAAACACAGAGACAGAGAGAGAGCGAGACAGAGCAGCAGACAGAAAGAAAGAGAGATAAATAGAGACAGAGAGAGAGACAGAGATAGACAGATAGAGAGGGAGAGACAGAAAGAGAGAGACAGAGTGAGCGAGTGATAAACACAGAGTGACAGAGAGGGAGAGAAAGATAGAGCGAGAGACAGACTGAGAGAGAGACAGAGAGAAAGAGAGCGAGAGAGACAGACAGAGAGAGACAGAGAGAGAGAAGGAACGAGGGATAGAGAGAGTCAGAGAGAAAAACAGAGACAGATAGAGAGAAAGAGAGAGAAAGAGAGAGAGACACAGAGAGGGAGGCAGAGAGAGAGAGAGACAGAGAAAAATACAGGGAGAGAGGGAGAGAGAGAGAGAGCGATAGAGAGAAAGAGAGAGAGTTAGATATTGGGAGAATTCTTGATGTTTAAAGCTTAAATTTTGCTGGTGAAGGATTCAGCCAGCCGGCAGAAGACTTCGGATGTTTCTGTCTTTGAAAAAAAAGGTACAAAATCCGAGGTAAAAAAAAGCACACGGTGTGAACATCTCGAGATTAAAAATGGCAGGTGTAATCAGATATTTGGAGGAATCTAGACATGACCGGGAAGGTTTTAAAGCGTATGTGGATTGGCTAGAAATGTATTTCACTGTATGTTGTGAATGGTGCTGCTGTTCACAGATTGGACTACTATTGGACATATTGTTGTGAATGGTGCTGCTGTTCACAGACTGGACTACTATTGGACATATTGTTGTGAATGGTGCTGTTCACAGATTGGACTACTATTGGACATATTGTTGTGAATGGTGCTGTTCACAGACTGGACTACTATTGGACATATTGTTGTGAATGGTGCTGCTGTTCACAGATTGGACTACTATTGGACATATTGTTGTGAATGGTGCTGCTCACAGATTGGACTACTATTGGACATATTGTTGTGAATAGTGCTGTTCACAGATTGGACGACTATTGGACATATTGTTGTGAATGGTGCTGCTGTTCACAGATTGGACTACTATTGGACATATTGTTGTGAATGGTGCTGTTCACAGACTGGACTACTATTGGACATATTGTTGTGAATGGTGCTGCTGTTCACAGATTGGACTACTATTGGACATATTGTTGTGAATGGTGCTGCTCACAGATTGGACTACTATTGGACATATTGTTGTGAATGGTGCTGTTCACAGATTGGACTACTATTGGACATATTGTTGTGAATGGTGCTGTTCACAGATTGGACTACTATTGGACATATTGTTGTGAATGGTGCTGTTCACAGATTGGACTACTATTGGACATATTGTTGTGAATGGTGCTGCTGCTCACAGATTGGACTACTATTGTACATATTGTTGTGAATGGTGCTGCTCACAGATTGGACTACTATTGGACATATTGTTGTGAATGGTGCTGCTGTTCACAGATGGGACTACTATTGGACATATTGTTGTGAATGGTGCTGTTCACAGATTGGACTACTATTGGACATATTGTTGTGAATGGTGCTGCTCACAGATTGGACGACTATTGGACATATTGCTGTGAATGGTGCTGCTCACAGATTGGACTACTATTGGACATATTGTTGTGAATGGTGCTGTTCACAGACTGGACTACTATTGGACATATTGTTGTGAATGGTGCTGTTCACAGACTGGACTACTATTGGACATATTGTTGTGAATGGTGCTGCTGTTCATAGATTGGACTACTATTGGACATATTGTTGTGAATGGTGCTGCTGTTCATAGATTGGACTACTATTGGACATATTGTTGTGAATGGTGCTGCTGTTCACAGACTGGACTACTATTGGACATATTGTTGTGAATGGTGCTGTTCACAGATTGGACTACTATTGGACATATTGTTGTGAATGGTGCTGTTCACAGACTGGACTACTATTGGACATATTGTTGTGAATGGTGCTGCTGTTCACAGATTGGACTACTATTGGACATATTGTTGTCAATGGTGCTACTCACAGATTGGACTACTATTGGACATATTGTTGTGAATGGTGCTGTTCACAGACTGGACTACTATTGGACATATTGTTGTGAATGGTGCTGCTGTTCACAGATTGGACTACTATTGGACATATTGTTGTGAATGGTGCTGCTCACAGATTGGACTACTATTGGACATATTGTTGTGAATGGTGCTGTTCACAGATTGGACTACTATTGGACATATTGTTGTGAATGGTGCTGCTGCTCACAGATTGGACTACTATTGTACATATTGTTGTGAATGGTGCTGCTCACAGATTGGACTACTATTGGACATATTGTTGTGAATGGTGCTGCTGTTCACAGATGGGACTACTATTGGACATATTGTTGTGAATGGTGCTGTTCACAGATTGGACTACTATTGGACATATTGTTGTGAATGGTGCTGCTCACAGATTGGACGACTATTGGACATATTGCTGTGAATGGTGCTGCTCACAGATTGGACTACTATTGGACATATTGTTGTGAATGGTGCTGCTCACAGATTGGACTACTATTGGACATATTGTTGTGAATGGTGCTGCTGTTCACAGATGGGACTACTATTGGACATATTGTTGTGAATGGTGCTGCTCACAGATTGGACTACTATTGGACATATTGTTGTGAATGGTGCTGCTGTTCACAGATGGGACTACTATTGGACATATTGTTGTGAATGGTGCTGCTGTTCACAGATTGGACTACTATTGGACATATTGTTGTGAATGGTGCTGCTGCTCACAGATTGGACTACTATTGGACATATTGTTGTGAATGGTGCTGCTGTTCACAGACTGGACTACTATTGGACATATTGTTGTGAATGGTGCTGTTCACAGATTGGACTACTATTGGACATATTGTTGTGAATGGTGCTGCTGTTCACAGATTGGACTACTATTGGACATATTGTTGTGAATGGTGCTGTTCACAGATTGGACTACTATTGGACATATTGTTGTGAATGGTGCTGCTCACAGATTGGACTACGATTAGACATATTGTTGTGAATGATGCTGCTGTTCACAGATTGGACTACTATTAGACATATTGTTGTGAATGGTGCTGTTCACAGATTGGACTACTATTGGACATATTGTTGTGAATGGTGCTGTTCACAGATTGGACTACTATTGGACATATTGTTGTGAATGGTGCTGTTCACAGATTGGTCTACTATTGGACATATTGTTGTGAATGGTGCTGTTCACAGATTGGACTACTATTGGACATATTGCTGTGAATGGTGCTGTTCACAGATTGGACTACTATTGGACATATTGCTTTGAATGGTGCTGCTGCTCACAGATTGGACTACTATTGGACATATTGTTGTGAATGGTGCTGTTCACAGATTGGATTACTATTGGACATATTGCTGTGAATGGTGCTGCTGTTCACAGATTGGACAACTATTGGACATATTGTTGTGAATGGTGCTGTTCACAGATTGGACTACTATTGGACATATTGTTGTGAATGGTGCTGCTGTTCACAGATTGGACTACTATTGGACATATTGTTGTGAATGGTGCTGCTCACAGATTGGACTACTATTGGACATATTGTTGTGAATGGTGCTGTTCACAGATTGGACTACTGTTGGACATATTGTTGTGACTGGAGCTGCTGTTCACAGATTGGATTACCATTGGACATATTGTTGTGAATGTTGCTGTTCACAGATTGGACTACTATTGGACATATTGTTGTGAATGGTGCTGTTCACAGATTGGACTACTATTGGACATATTGTTGTGAATGGTGCTGTTCACAGATTGGACTACTATTGGACATATTGTTGTGAATGGTGCTGCTGTTCACAGATTGGACTACTATTGGACATATTGTTGTGAATGGTGCTGTTCACAGATTGGACTACTATTGGACATATTCTCCCCTCCCCCCGGGACACTCTCCCCTCCCTTCGGGACACTCTCCCCTCCCCTCGGGACACTCTCCCCTCACTCTGGGACACTCTCCCCTCCCCCCGGGACTCTCTCCCCTCCCCTCCCCTCGGGACACTCTCCCCTCCCCCCGAGACACTCTCCCCTCCCCCCGGGACACGATCCCCTCCCCCCGAGACAATCTCCCCTTTCCCCGAGACATTCTCCCCTCCCCTCGGGACACTCTCCCCTCCCCCCGAGACACTCACCCCTCCCCACGGGACACTGTCACCTCCCCCCGGGACACTCTTCCCCTCCACTCAGGATACTCTCCCCTCCCCTCCCCCTGGGACTCTCTCCCCTCCAGCCCCCTGGGACACTCTCCCCTCTCCTCGGAACACTCTCCCGTCCCCTCGGGACACTCTCTCATCCCCTCCCCCCGGGACACTCTCCCCTCCCCTTGGGGCACTCTCCCTTCCTCCCGGGACACTCTCCCCTCCCCCCGGGACACTCTCCCCTCCCCCCGGGACACTCTGCCCTCCCCTCCCCTCGGGACACTCTCCCCTCCACCGAGACATTCTCCCCTCTCCCCGGGAGACTCTCCCCTCCCCCCCGGGACACACTCCCCTCCCCCCGAGACACTCTCCCCTCCCCCCGGGACACTCTCCCCTCACCCCGGGACACTCTCCCCTACCCCCCGGCACACTCTCCCCTCCCCCCGGGACACTCTCCCCTCCCCCCGGGACATTCTCCCCTCCCCTGGGACACTCTCCCCTCCCCTCGGGACACTCTCCCCACCCCTCGGGACACTCTCCCCTCCCCCCGGGACACTATCCCCTCCCCCCGAGTCACTCTCTCCTCCCCCCGAGACACTCTCCCCTCCCCTCGGGACACTCTCCCCTCCCCTTCCCTCGGGACACTCTCCCCTCCCCTTCCCTCGGGACACTCTCCCCACCCCTCCCCTCGGGAAACTCTTCCCTCCCCTCCCCCCGGGACACTCTCCCCTCTCCTCGGGACACTCTCCCCTCCCCCTGAGACACTCTCCCCTCCCCCCGGGACACTCTCCCCTCCTCTCCCCTCGGGACACTCTCCCCTCTCCCCGAGACACTCTCCCCGCCCCCCGGGACACTCCCCCCTCCCCTTCCCTCGGGACACTCTCCCCTGCCCTTCCCTCGGGAAACTCTCCCCACCCCTCCCCTCGGGAAACTCTCCCCACCCCTCCCCCCGGGACACTCTCCCCTCTCCTCGGGACACTCTTCCCTCCCCCTGAGACACTCTCCCCTCCCCCCGGGACACTCTCCCCTCCTCTCCCCTCGGGACACTCTCCCCTCTCCCCGAGACACTCTCCCCGCCCCCCGGGACACTCCCCCCTCCCCTCGGGACACTCTCCACTCCACCCGTGACATTCTCCCCTCCCCTCGGGATACTCTCCGCTCACCACCCCCTGGGACACTCTCCCCTCCCCTCGGGACACTCTCCCCTCCCCTCGGGACACTGTCCCCTCCCCTCCCCCTGGGACACTCTCCCATCCCCTCCGGACACTCTCCCCTCCCCTCCCCCGGGACACACTCCCCTCCCCTCCACCCGGAACACACTCCCCTCCCCTCCCCCCGGAACACACTCCCCTCCCCTCCCCCTGGGACACATTCCCCTCCCCGCCCCCCGGGACACTGTCCCCTCCCCTCCACCCGGGACACTCTCCCCTCCCCTCCACCCGGGACACTCTCACCTCACCCCGAGACACTCTCCCCTCGCCTCCCCCCGAGATACTCTACCCTCCCCTCCCCCTGAGACACACTCCCCTCCACTCCCCCCGAGACACTCTCCGCTCCCCTCCCCCGAGACACACTCCCCTCCACTCCCCCCGAGACACTCTTCCCTCCCCAGGAGACACTCTCCCCTCCCCCCGAGACACTCTCCCCTCCCCCCGAGACACTCTCCCCTCCCCCTGAGACACTCTCCCCTCCCCCTGAGACACTCTCCCCTCCCCCTGAGACACTCTCTCCTCCCCCTGAGAAACTCTCCCCTCCCCCTGAGACACTCTCCCCTCCCCCTGAGACACTCTCCCCTCCCCACGAGACACTCTCCCCTCCCCCCGAGACACTCTCCCCTCCCCCCGAGACACTTTCCCCTAACCCCGAGACACACTCCCCTCCCCCCGACACACCCTCCCCTCCCCCCGGGACACTCTCCACTCTCCCCGAGACACTCTCCACTTCCCTCGGGACACTCTCCCCTCCCCACGGGACACTCTCCCCTCCCACTGGGAGACTCTCCCCTCCCCCCGGGACTATCTCCACTCCCCTCCCCCAGAGACACTCTCCCCTCCCCCCGAGACAATCTCCCATCCCCTCGGGACACTCTCCCATCCCCCCGAGTCACTCTCCCCTCCCCCCGGGACACTCTCCCCTCCCCTCGGGACACTCTCCCCTCCCCTCCCCCCGGGACACTCTCCCCTCTCCCCGAGACACTCTCCACTCCCCTCGGGACACTCTCCCCTCCCCTCGGGACACTCTCCCCTCCCACTGGGAGACTCTCCCCTCCCCCCGGGACTCTCTCCCCTCCCCTCCCCTCGGGACACGATCCACTCCCGCCGAGACACTCTCCCCTCCCCCCGAGACACTCTCCCCTCCTCCCGGGACACTCTCCCCTCCCCTCGGGACACTCTCCCCTCCCCCCGAGACACTCTCCCCTCCCGTCGGGACACTCTCCCCTCCCCCCGAGACACCCACCCCTCCCCCCGGGACACTCTCACCTCCCCCCGGGAAACTCTCCCCTCCCCTCAGGATATTCTCCCCTCCCCTCCCCCTGGGACTCTCTCCCCTTCCCTCGGGACACTCTCCCCTCCCCTCGGGACACTCTCCCCTCCCGCCCCCTGGGATACTCTCCCCTCCCCTCGGGACACTCTCCCCTCCCCTCGGGACACTCTCCCCTCCCCTCACCCCGGGACACTCTCCCCTCCCCTTGGGGCACTCTCCCCTCACCCCGGGATTCTCTTCCCCTCCCCCCGGGACACTCTCACCTCCCCCCGGGACACTCTCCCCTCCCCTCCCCTCGGGACATTCTCCCCTCCCCCGAGACATTCTCCCCTCCCCCCGGGACACTCTCCCCTCCCCCCGAGACACTCTCCCCTCCCCCCGGGACACTCTCCCCTCACCCTGGGACACTCTCCCCTACCCCCCGGCACAATCTCCCCTCCCCCCGGGACACTCTCCCCTCCCCCCGGGACATTCTCCACTCCCCCCGGGACACTCTCCCCTCCCCTCGGGACACTCTCCCCTCCCCTCGGGACACTCTCCCCTCCCCCCGGGACACTATCCCCTCCCCCCGAGACACTCTCTCCTCCCCCCGAGACAGTCTCCCCTCCCCTCGGGACACTCTCCCCTCCCCTCGGGACACTCTCCCCTCAGCTTCCCTTGAGACACTCTTCCCACCCCTCCCCTCGGGACACTCGCCCCTCCCCCGAGACATTCTCCCCTCCCCCCGGGACACTCTCCCCTCCCCCCGAGACACTCTCCCCTCCTCCCGGGACACTCTCCCCTCCCCCCGAGACACTCTCCCCTCACCCCGGGACACTCTCCCCTCACCCCGGGACACTCTCCCCTACCCCCCGGCACACTCTCCCCTCCCCCCGGGACACTCTCCCCTCCCCCCGGGACATTCTCCCCTCCCCCCGGGACATTCTCCCCTCCCCCCGGGACACTCTCCCCTCCCCTCGGGACACTCTCCCCTCCCCCCGGGACACTAACCCCTCCCCCCGAGACAAACTCTCCTCCCCCCGAGACACTCACCCCTCCCCTCGGGACACTCTCCCCTCCCCTCGGGACACTCTCCCCTCCCCTTCCCTCGGGACACTCTCCCCACCCCTCCCCTCAGGATACTCTCCCCTCCCCTCCCCCCGGGACACTCTCCACTCTCCTCGGGACACTCTCCCCTCCCCCTGAGACACTCTCCCCTCCCCCCGGAACACTCTCCCCTCCTCTCCCCTCGGGACACTCTCCCCTGTCCTCGAGACACTCTCCCCTCACCCCGGGACACTCCCCCCTCCCCGCGGGACACTCTGCCTTCCCCCCGGGACACTCTCCCCTCCCCCCGTGACACTCTCCCCTCCCCTCGGGATACTCTCCGCTCCCCTCCCCCTGGGACACTCTCCCCTCCCCTCGGGACATTCTCCCCTCCCCTCGGGACACTGTCCCCTCGCCTCCCCCTGGGACACTCTCCCCTCCCCTCGGGAAACTCTCCCCTCCCCTCGGGACACTCTCCCCACCCCTCCCCCCGGGACACATTCCCCTCCCCGCCCCCCGGGACACTGTCCCCTCCCCTCCCCCCAGGACACTCTCCCCTCACCCCGGGACAGTCTCCCCTCGCCTCCCCCCGAGATAATCTACCCTCCCCTCCCCCCGAGACACTCTCCCCTCGCCCCGAGACACACTCCCCTCCCCCCGAGACACTCTTCCCTCCCACCGAGACACTCTCCCCTCCCCCCGAGACACTCTCCCCTCCCCCCGAGACACTCTCCGCTCTCCCCGAGACACTCTCCCCTCCCCCCGGGACACTCTCCCCTCCCGCGAGACACTTTCCCCTCCCCCCGTGACACTCTCACCTCCCCCCGGGAAACTCTCCCCTCCCCTCCCCCTGGGACTCTCTCCCCTTCCCTCGGGACACTCTCCCCTCCCCTCGGGACACTCTCCCCTCCCGCCCCCTGGGACACTCTCCCCTCCCCTCGGGACACTCTCCCCTCCCCTCGGGACACTCTCCCCTCCACTCACCCCGGGACACTCTCCCCTTCCCTTGGGGCACTCTCCCCTCCCCCCGGGACACTCTTCCCCTCCCCCCGGGACACTCTCCCCTCCCCCCGGGACACTCTCCCCTCCCCTCCCCACGGGACATTCTCCCCTCCCCCGAGACATTCTCCCCTCCCCCCGGGACACTCTCCCCTCCCCCCGAGACACTCTCCCCGCCCCCCGGGACACTCTCCCCTCACCCTGGGACCCTCTCCCCTAACCCCCGGCACACACTCCCCTCCCCCCGGGACACTCTCACCTCCCCCCGGGACATTCTCCCCTCCCCCCGGGACACTCTCCACTCCCCTCGGGACACTCTCCCCTCCCCTCGGGACACTCTCCCCTCCCCCCGGGACACTATCCCCTACTCCCGAGACACTCTCTCCTCCCCCCGAGACACTCACCCCTCCCCTCGGGACACTCTCCCCTCCCCTCGGGACACTCTCCCCTCCCCCCGGAACACTCTCCCCTCCTCTCCCCTCGGGACACTCTCCCCTGTCCTCGAGACACTCTCCCCTCACCCCGGGACACTCCCCCCTCCCCGCGGGACACTCTGCCTTCCCCCCGGGACACTCTCCCCTCCCCCCGTGACACTCTCCCCTCCCCTCGGGATACTCTCCGCTCCCCTCCCCCTGGGACACTCTCCCCTCCCCTCGGGACATTCTCCCCTCCCCTCGGGACACTGTCCCCTCGCCTCCCCCTGGGACACTCTCCCCTCCCCTCGGGAAACTCTCCCCTCCCCTCGGGACACTCTCCCCACCCCTCCCCCCGGGACACATTCCCCTCCCCGCCCCCCGGGACACTGTCCCCTCCCCTCCCCCCAGGACACTCTCCCCTCACCCCGGGACAGTCTCCCCTCGCCTCCCCCCGAGATAATCTACCCTCCCCTCCCCCCGAGACACTCTCCCCTCGCCCCGAGACACACTCCCCTCCCCCCGAGACACTCTTCCCTCCCACCGAGACACTCTCCCCTCCCCCCGAGACACTCTCCCCTCCCCCCGAGACACTCTCCGCTCTCCCCGAGACACTCTCCCCTCCCCCCGGGACACTCTCCCCTCCCGCGAGACACTTTCCCCTCCCCCCGTGACACTCTCACCTCCCCCCGGGAAACTCTCCCCTCCCCTCCCCCTGGGACTCTCTCCCCTTCCCTCGGGACACTCTCCCCTCCCCTCGGGACACTCTCCCCTCCCGCCCCCTGGGACACTCTCCCCTCCCCTCGGGACACTCTCCCCTCCCCTCGGGACACTCTCCCCTCCACTCACCCCGGGACACTCTCCCCTTCCCTTGGGGCACTCTCCCCTCCCCCCGGGACACTCTTCCCCTCCCCCCGGGACACTCTCCCCTCCCCCCGGGACACTCTCCCCTCCCCTCCCCACGGGACATTCTCCCCTCCCCCGAGACATTCTCCCCTCCCCCCGGGACACTCTCCCCTCCCCCCGAGACACTCTCCCCGCCCCCCGGGACACTCTCCCCTCACCCTGGGACCCTCTCCCCTAACCCCCGGCACACTCTCCCCTCCCCCCGGGACACTCTCACCTCCCCCCGGGACATTCTCCCCTCCCCCCGGGACACTCTCCACTCCCCTCGGGACACTCTCCCCTCCCCTCGGGACACTCTCCCCTCCCCCCGGGACACTATCCCCTACTCCCGAGACACTCTCTCCTCCCCCCGAGACACTCACCCCTCCCCTCGGGACACTCTCCCCTCCCCTCGGGACACTCTCCCCTCAGCTTCCCTTGAGACACTCTTCCCACCCCTCCCCTCGGGATACTCTCCCCTCCCCTCCCCCCAGGACACTCTCCCCTCTCCTCGGGACACTCTCCCCTCCCCTCGGGACACTCTCCCCTCAGCTTCCCTTGAGACACTCTTCCCACCCCTCCCCTCGGGATACTCTCCCCTCCCCTCCCCCCGGGACACTCTCCCCTCCCCCCGGGACACTCTCCCCTCCCCCCGTGACACTCTCCCCTCCCCTCGGGGTACTCTCCTCTCCCCTCCCCTCGGGACACTCTCCCCTCCCCCTGGGACACTCTCCCCTCCCCTCGGGACACTCTCCCCTCCCCTCGGGACACTCTCCTCTCCCCTCCCCTCGGGACACTCGCCCCTCCCCCGAGATATTCTCCCCTCCCCCCGGGACACTCTCCCCTCCCCTCGGGACACTCTCCCCTCCCCTCGGGACACTCTCCTCTCCCCTCCCCTCGGGACACTCGCCCCTCCCCCGAGATATTCTCCCCTCCCCCCGGGACACTCTCCCCTCCCCTCGGGACACTCTCCCCTCCCCCCGAGACACTCTCCCCTCCCCCCGGGACACTCTCCCCTCACCACGGGACACTCTCCCCTCACCTCGGGACACTCTCCCCTACCCCCCGGCACACTCTCCCCTCCCCCCGGGCACTCTCCACTCCCCCCGGGACATTCTCCCCTCCCCCCGGGACACTCTCCCCTCCCCCCGTGACACTCTCCCCTCCCCTCAGGATACTCTCCGCTCCCCTCCCCCTGGGACACTCTCCCCTCCCCTCGGGACATTCTCCCCTCCCCTCGGGACACTGTCCCCTCGCCTCCCCCTGGGACACTCTCCCCTCCCCTCCGGACACTCTCCCCTCCCCTCCCCCTGGGACACTCTCCCCTCCCCTCGGGACACTGTCCCCTCCCCTCCCCCTGGGACACTCTCCCCTCTCCCCGGGACACTCTCCCCTCGCCTCCCCCCGGGACATTCTCCCCTCGCCTCCCCCTGGGACACTCTCCCCTCCCGCTGAGACACTTTCCACTCCCCCCGGGACACTCTCCCCTTCCCTCCCCTCGGGACATTCTCCCCTCCCCCCGGGACACTCTCCCCTCCCCCCGGGACACTCTCCACTCCCCTCCCCCCGGGACACTCTCCCCTCCCCTCGGGACATTCTCCCCTCCCCCCGGGACACTCTCCCCACCCCTCCCCCCGGGACACATTCCCCTCCCCGCCCCCCGGGACACTGTCCCCTCCCCTCCCCCCGGGACACTCTCCCCTCACCCCGAGACAGTCTCCCCTCGCCTCCCCCCGAGATAATCTACCCTCCCCTCCCCCTGAGACAGTCTCCCGTCCCCCTGAGACACTCTCCCCTCCCCCTGGGACACTCTCCCATCCCCTCCGGACACTCTCCCCTCCCCTCCCCTCGGGACACTCTCCCCGCCCCCCGGGGCACTGTCCCCTCCCCTCCCCCCGGGACACTCTCCCCTCCCCTCCCCCCGAGACACTCTCCCCTCCCCCTGGGACACTCTGCCCTCCCCCTGAGACACTTTCCACTCCCCCCGGGACACTCTCCCTTTCCCTCCCCTCGGGACATTCTCCCCTCCCCCCGGGGCACTCTCCCCACCCCCCGGGACACTCTGCCCTCCCCCTGAGACACTCTCCCGTCACCCCGGGACACACTCCCCTACCCCCGGGCACACTCTCCCCTCCCCCCGGGACACTCTCCCGTCCCCCCGTGACACTCTCCCCTCCCCTCGGGATACTCTCCGCTCCCCTCCCCCTGGGACACACTCCCCTCCCCTCGGGACATTCTCCCCTCCCCTCGGGACACTGTCCCCTCGCCTCCCCCTGGGACACTCTCCCCTCCCCTCGGGACACTCTCCCCTCCCCTCGGGACACTGTCCCCTCCCCTCCCCCTGGGACACTCTCCCATCCCCTCCAGACACTCTCCCCTCCCCTCCCCCTGGGACACTCTCCCCTCCCCTCGGGACATTCTCCCCTCCCCTCGGGACACTGTCCCCTCGCCTCCCCCTGGGACACTCTCCCCTCCCCTCGGGACACTCTCCCCGCCCCCCGGGACACTGTCCCCTCCCCTCCCCCCGGGACACTCTCCTCCCCCCGGATCATTCTCCCCTCCCCTCGGGACACTCTCCCCTCCACTCGGGACACTCTCCCCTCCCCCCGGGACACTATCCCCTCCCCTCGGGACACTCTCCCCTGCCCTCCCCTCGGGAGACCCTCCCCTCCCCTCCCCTCGGGACACTCTCCCCTCCCCTCCCCCCGGGACACTCAACTCTCCCCTCCCCCTGAGACACTCTCCCCTCCCCCCGGGGCACTCTCCCCTCCCCTCCCCCCGGGGCACTCTCCCCTCCCCTCCCCTCGGGATACTCTCCCCTCCCCTCCCCCCCGGGACACTCTCCACTCCCCCGGGACACTCTCCCCTCTCCCCGGGACAATCTCCCCTCCCCCCGGGACACTCTCCCCTCCCCTCGGGACACTCTCCCTTTCCCTCGGGACACTCTCCCCTTCCCTCGGGACACTCACCCCTCCCCTCCAGACACGCTCCCCTCACCCTGAGACACTTTCCCCTCCCCTGGGGCACTCTCCCCTCCCACTGAGACACTCTCCCCTCCCCCCGGGACACTCTCCCCTCCCCTGAGACAATCTCCCCTCCCCCCGGGACACTCTCCCCTCCCCTCCCCCCGGGACACTCTCCCCTCCCCCCGGGAGACTCTCCCCTCCCCCTGAGACACACTCCCCTCCCCTTGGCGCACTCTCCCATCCCCCCGGGTCACTCTCCCCTCCCCCCCGGGACACTCTCCCCGCCCCCCGGGACACTCTCCCCTCCCCTCCCCCCGGGACACTCTCCCCTCCCCCCGGGACACTCTTCCCTCCCCTCCCCTCGGGACACTCTCCCCTCCCCCCGGGACACTCTGACCTCCCCCTGAGACACTCTCCCCTCCCCCTGAGACACTCTCCCCTCCCCCTGAGACACTCTCCCCTCCCCCTGAGACACTCTCCCCTCCCCGTGAGACACACTCCCCTCCCCCTGAGACACTCTCCCCTCCCCCTGAGAAACTCTCCCCTCCCCCCGAGACACTCTCCCCTCCCCCCGAGACACTCTCCGCTCCCCCAGAGACACTCTCCCCTCCCCCCGAGACACTCTCCCCTCCCCCCGAGACACTCTCCCCTCCCCCTGAGACACTCTCCCCTCCCCCCGAGACACTCTCCCCTCCCCCCGAGACACTCTCCCCTCCCCCCGAGACACTCTCCGCTCCCCCCGAGACACTCTCCCCTCCCCCCGAGACACTTTCCCTTAACCCCGAGACACACTCCCCTCCCACCGAGACACTCTCCCCTCCCCCCGAGACACTCTCCCCTCCCCCCGAGACACTCTCCCCTCCCCCTGAGACACTCTCCCCTCCCCCCGAGACACTCTCCCCTCCCCCCGAGACACTCTCCCCTCCCCCCGGGACACTCTCCCCTCTCCCCGAGACACTCTCCCCTCCCCTCGGAACACTCTCCCCTCCCACTGGGAGACTCTCCCCTCCCCCCGGGACTCTCTCCCCTCCCCTCCCCTCGGGACACGATCCCCTCCCCCCGAGACACTCTCCCCTCCCCCCGAGACACTCTCCCCTCCCCCCGGGGCACTCTCCCCTCCCCTCGGGACACTCTCCCCTCCCCCCGAGACACTCTCCCCTCCCGTCGGGACACTCTACCCTCCCCCCGAGACACTCACCCCTCCCCCCGGGACACTCTCACCTCCCCCCGGGAAACTCTCCCCTCCCCTCAGGATACTCTCCCCTCCCCTCCCCCTGGGACTCTCTCCCCTTCCCTCGGGACACTCTCCCCTCCCCTCGGGACACTCTCCCCTCCCGCCCCCTGGGACACTCTCCCCTCCCCTCGGGACACTCTCCCCTCCCCTCGGGACACTCTCCCCTCCCCTCACCCCGGGACACTCTCCCCTCCCCTTGGGGCACTCTCCCCTCCCCCCGGGACACTCTTCCCCTCCCCCCGGGACACTCTCTCCTCCCCCCGGGACACTCTCCCCTCCCCTCCCCCACGGGACATTCTCCCCTCCCCCGAGACATTCTCCCCTCCCCCCGGGACAGTCTCCCCTCCCCCCGGGACACTCTCACCTCCCCCCGAGACACTCTCCCCTCCCCCCGGGACACTCTCCCCTCCCCCCGGGACATTCTCCCCTCCCCCCGGGACACTCTCCACTCCCCTCGGGACACTCTCCCCTCCCCTCGGGACACTCTGCCCTCCCCCCGGGACACTATCCCCTACTCCCGAGACACTCTCTCCTCCCCCCGAGACACTCTCCCCTCCCCTCGGGACACTCTCCCCTCCCCTCGGGACACTCTCCCCTCAGCTTCCCTTGAGACACTCTTCCCACCCCTCCCCTCGGGATACTCTCCCCTCCTCTCCCCCCAGGACACTCTCCCCTCTCCTCGGGACACTCTCCCCTCCCCCTGAGACACTCTCCCCTCCCCCCGGGACACTCTCCCCTCCTCTCCCCTCGGGACACTCTCCCCGAGACACTCTCCCCTCCCCCCGGGACACTCTCCCCTCCCCCCGGGACACTCTCCCCTTCCCCCGTGACACTCTCCTCTCCCCTCGGGGTACTCTCCGCTCCCCTCCCCCTGGGACACTCTCCCCTCCCCTCGGGACACTCTCCCCTCCCCTCGGGACACTCTCCTCTCCCCTCCCCTCGGGACACTCGCCCCTCCCCCGAGATATTCTCCCCTCCCCCCGGGACACTCTCCCCTCCCCTCGGGACACTCTCCCCTCCCCCCGAGACACTCTCCCCTCCCCCCGGGACACTCTCCCCTCACCCCGGGACACTCTCACCTCACCTCGGGACACTCTCCCCTACCCCCCGGCACACTCTCCCCTCCCCCCGGGCACTCTCCCCTCCCCCCGGGACATTCTCCCCTCCCCCCGGGGCACTCTCCCCTCCCCCCGTGACACTCTCCCCTCCCCTCGGGATACTCTCCGCTCCCCTCCCCCTGGGACACTCTCCCCTCCCCTCGGGACATTCTCCCCTCCCCTCGGGACACTGTCCCCTCGCCTCCCCCTGGGACACTCTCCCCTCCCCACGGGACACTCTCCCCTCCCCTCGGGACACTGTCCCCTCCCCTCCCCCTGGGACACTCTCCCATCCCCTCGGGACACTGTCCCCTCGCCTCCCCCTGGGACACTCTCCCCTCCCCTCGGGACACTCTCCCCTCCCCCCGGGACACTGTCCCCTCCCCTCCCCCCGGGACACTCTCCCCTCCCCTCCCCCCGAGACACTCTCCCCTCCCCTCGGGACACTCTCCCCACCCCCCGGGACACTCTCCCCCACCCGGAGACACTCTCCCCTCCCCCCCGGAACACTCTCCCCTCCCCTCCCCTCGGGACACTCTCCACTCCCCCCGGGACACTGTCCCCTCCCCCTGAGACACTCTCCCCACCCCCTGATACACTCTCCCCTCCCCTTGAGACACTCTCCTCTCCATCTGAGACACTCTCCCCTCCCCTCGAGACACTCTCCCCTCCCCCGCGACACTCTCCCCTCCCCTCGGGACACTCTCCCCTCCCCCCGGGACACTCCCCCCTCCCCCCGAGACACTCTCCCCACCCCCTGAGACACTCTCCCCTCCCCCCGGAACACACTCCCCTCCCCCTGGAACACTATCCCCTCCCCCCGGGACACTCTCCCTTCCCCTCGGGACACTCTCCCCTCCCCCCGGGACACTCTCCACTCCCCTCCACTCGGGACACTCTCCCCTCTCCCCGAGACACTCTTCCCTCCCCCCGGGACACTCCCCCTCCCTCCTGGACACACTCCCCTCCCCCTGAGACACTCTCCCCTCCCCTCAGGACAATCTCCCCTCCCCTCCCCTCGGGACACTATCCCCACCCCTCCTCTCCCCTCGGGATACTCTCCCCTCCCCTCCTTCCGGGACACTCTCCTCTCCCCTCTCCGAGACACTCTCCCCTCCCCCCGGGACACTCCCCCCTCCCCACCCCTCGGGACACTCTCCCCTCTCCCTGAGACACTCTCCCCTCCACCCGGGACACTCCCCCCTCCCCCCTGGACACTCTCCCCTCCCCCCGGGACACTCTCCCCTCCCCCCGGGAGACTCTCCCCTGCCCTCCCCTCGGAACACTCTCCCCTCCCCCCGGGACATTCTCCCATCCCCCCGGGACACTCCCCACTCCCCCCCGGGACACACTCCCCTCCCCTCCACTCGGGACACTCTCCCCTCCCCCCGAGACACTCTCCCCTCCCCCCGAAACACTCTCCCCTCCCCCCGAGACACTCACCAGTCCCTCCGAGACACCCTCCCCTCCCCCCGGGACACTCTCCCCTGCCCTCAGGACATTCTCCCCTCCCCCAGGGACACTCTCCACTCCCCCAGAGACACTCTCCCCTCCCCCCGAGACACTCTCCCCGCCCCCCGGGACACTCTCCCCTCCCCCTGGGGCACTCTCCCCTCCCCCTGAGACACTCTCCCCTCCCCCTGGGGCACTCTCCCCTCCCCCTGAGACACTCTCCCCTCCCCTCAGGACAATCTCCCCTCCCCTCCCCTCGGGACACTATCCCCACCCCTCCTCTCCCCTCGGGATACTCTCCCCTCCCCTCCTTCCGGGACACTCTCCTCTCCCCTCTCCCTGAGACACTCTCCCCTCCCCCCGGGACACTCCCCCCTCCCCACCCCTCGGGACACTCTCCCCTCTCCCTGAGACACTCTCCCCTCCACCCGGGACACTCCCCCCTCCCCCCTGGACACTCTCCCCTCCCCCCGGGACACTCTCCCCTCCCCTCGGGATACTCTCCCCTCCCCTCCTTCCGGGACACTCTCCTCTCCCCTCTCCCTGAGACACTCTCCCCTCCCCCCGGGACACTCCCCCCTCCCCACCCCTCGGGACACTCTCCCCTCTCCCTGAGACACTCTCCCCTCCCCCCGGGACACTCTCCCCTCCCCCCGGGAGACTCTCCCCTGCCCTCCCCTCGGAACACTCTCCCCTCCCCCCGGGACATTCTCCCCTCCCCCCGGGACACTCCCCACTCCCCCCCGGGACACACTCCCCCTCCCCTCCACTCGGGACACTCTCCCCTCCCCCCGAGACACTCTCCCCTCCCCCCGAAACACTCTCCCCTCCCCCCGAGACACTCACCAGTCCCTCCGAGACACCCTCCCCTCCCCCCGGGACACTCTCCCCTGCCCTCAGGACATTCTCCCCTCCCCCAGGGACACTCTCCACTCCCCCAGAGACACTCTCCCCTCCCCCCGAGACACTCTCCCCTCCCCCCGATACACTCTCCCCTCCCCCGAGACACTCACCAGTCCCTCCGAGACACCCTCCCCTCCCCCCGGGACACTCTCCCCTGCCCTCAGGACATTCTCCCCTCCCCCAGGGACACTCTCCACTCCCCCAGAGACACTCTCCCCTCCCCCCGAGACACTCTCCCCGCCCCCCGGGACACTCTCCCCTCCCCCCGAGACACTCTCCCCGCCCCCCGGGACACTCTCCCCTCCCCCCGGTACACTCTCCACTCCCACCGGGACACTCTCCCCTCCTCTCGGGACACTCTCCCCTCCCCCTGGGACACTCTCCCCTCCCCCCGGGTCACTCTCCCCTCCACCCGGGACACTCTCCCCTCTCCCCGGGACACTCTGCCCTCCCCCCGGGACACTCTCCCCTCCCCTCCCCTCGGGACACTCTCCCCTCCCCCCGGGACACTCTCCCCTCCACTCGGGACACTATCCCCTCCCCCCGAGACATTCTCCCCTCCCCTCGGGACACTCTCCCCTCGGGACACTCTCCCCTCCCCTCGGGACACTCTCCCCTCCCCTCCGGACACTCTCCCCTCCCCCTGGGACACTTTCCCCTCCCCTGGGGCACTCTCCCCTCCCCCTGAGACACTCTACCCTCCCCCCGGGACACTCTCCCCTCCCGTGAGACACTCTCACCTCCCCCGGAACACTCTCCCCTCCCCTCCCCCCGGGACACACTCCCCTCCCCCCGGGACACTCTCGCCTACACCCCGGCACACACTCCCCTCCCCCTGGGACACTCCCCTCCCCCCGGGACATTCTCCCCTCCCCCCGGGACACTCTCCCCTCCCCCCGGGACACTCTCCACTCCCCTCCCCTCGGGACACTCTCCACTCCCCCCGGGACACTCTCCCCTCCCCCCGAGACACTCTCCTCCACCCGGAGACACTCTCCCCTCCCCCCCGGGACACTCTCCCCTCCCCTCCCCTCGGGACACTCTCCACTCCCCCCGGGACACTCTCCCCTCCCCCCGAGACACTCTCCCCTCCCCCGGAGACCCACTCCCCTCCCCCCGAGACTCACTCCCCTCCCCCCGAGACACTCTCCCCTCCCCCCGGGACACTCTGCCCTCCCCCCGGGACACTCTGCCCTCCCCCCGGGACACTCTCCCCTCCCCCCGGGACACTCTGCCCTCCCCCCGGGACACTCTGCCCTCCCCCCGGGACACTCTCCCCTCCCCCCGGGACACTCTCCCCTCCCCCCGGGACACTCTCCCCTCCCCCGGAGACACTCTCCCTTCCGCCCGGGACACTCTCCCCTCCACTCACCCCGGGACTCTCTCCCCTCCCCCCGGGACACTGTCCCCTCCCCCCGAGACACTCTCCCCACCCCCTGATACACTCACCCCTCCCCTTGAGACACTCTCCCCTCCCCTTGAGACACTCTCCCCTCCCCTCGAGACACTCTCCCCTCCCCCCGGGACACTCTGCCCTCCCCCCGAGACACTCTTCCCTCCCCCTGAGACATTTTCCCCTCCCCCTGAGACACTCTCCCCACCCCCTGAGACACTCTCCCCTCCCCCCGGGACACTCTCCCCTCCATCTGAGACACTCTCCCCTCCCCCCGGAACACACTCCCCTCCCCCTGGAACACTATCCCCTCCCCCCGGGACACTCTCCCCTCTTCTCGGGACACTATCCCCTCCCCCCGGGACATTCTCCCCTCCCCCCGGGACACTCTCCCCTCTTCTCGGGACACTATCCCCTCCCCCCGAGACACTCTCCCCTCCCCCCGGGACACTCTCCCCTCCCCTCCCCTCAGGATACTCTCCCCTCCCCTTCCCCCGGGACACTGTCCTCTCCCCTCCCCCTGAGACACTCTCCCCTCCCCCCGGGACACTCTCCCCTCCCCTCCCCTCGGGACACTCTCCCCTCTCCCCGAGACACTCTCCCCTCCCCCCGGGACACTCCCCCTCCCTCCTGGACACACTCCCCTCCCCCCGGGACACTCCCCCTCCCTCCTGGACACACTCCCCTCCCCCCGGGACACTCTCCCCTCCCCCCGGGACACTCTCTCCTCCCCTCAGGACAATCTCCCCTCCCCTCCCCTCGGGACACTATCCCCACCCTTCCCCTCCCCTCGGGATACTCTCCCCTCCCCTCCTTCCGGGACACTCTCCTCTCCCCTCTCCCTGAGACACTCTCCCCTCCCCCCGGGACACTCCCCCCTCCCCATCCCTCGGGACACTCTCCCCTCTCCCTGAGACACTCTCCCCTCCCCCCGAGACACTCACCATTCCCTCCGAGACACTCTCCCCTCCCCCCGGGACACTCTCCACTCCCACCGGGACACTCTCCCCTCCCCCTGGGACACTCTCCCCTCCCCCCGGTACACTCTCCACTCCCACCGGGACACTCTCCCCTCCCCCTGGGACACTCTCCCCTCCCTCCGGGACACTCTCCCTTCCCCTCGGGACACTCTCCCCACCCCCCGGGTCACTCTCCCCTCCCCCCGGGACACTCCCCCCTCTCCCCGGGACACTCTGCCCTCCCCCCGGGACACTCTCCCCTCCCCTCCCCTCGGGACACTATCCCCTCCCCCCGAGACACTCTCCCATCCCCTCGGGACACTCTTCCCTCCCCCGGGACACTCTCCCCTCCCCTCGGGACACTATCCCCTCCCCCCGAGACATTCTCCCCTCCCCTCAAAACACTCTCCCCTCGGGACACTCTCCCCTCCCCTCCGGACACTCTCCCCTCCCCCTGGGACACTTTCCCCTCCCCTGGGGCACTCTCCCCTCCCCCTGGGACACTCCCCTCCCCCCGGGACATTCTCCCCTCCCCCCGGGACACTCTCCCCTCCCCCCCGGGACACTCTCCCCTCCCCTCCCCTCGGGACACTCTCCACTCCCCCCGGGACACTCTCCCCCACCCGGAGACACTCTCCCCTCCCCCCGAGACACTCTCCACCACCCGGAGACACTCTCCCCTCCCCCCCGGGACACTCTCCCCTCCCCTCCCCTCGGGACACTCTCCCCTCCCCCCGGGACACTCTCCCCTCCCCCCGGGACACTCTCCCCTCCCCTCGGGACACTCTCCCCTCCCCCCGGGACACTCTCCCCTCCCCCCGAGACACTCTCCCCTCCCCCCGAGACACTCTCCCCTCCCCCCGGGACACTCTCCCCTCCCCCCGGGACACTCTCCCCTCCCCCCGGGACACTCTCCCCTCCCCCCGAGACACTCTCCCTTCTCCCCGAGACACTCCCCGCTCCCCGCGAGACACTCTCCCCTCCCACCGAGACACTCTCCCCTCCCCCCGAGACACTCCCCCCTCCCCTCGGGACACTCTCCCCTTCCCTTGGGACACTGTCCACTCCCCCTGAGACACCCTTCCCTCTCCCCGGGACACTCTCCCCTCCCCTGAGACACTCTCTCGTCCCCTCCTCTCCACTCCCCTAGGACACTCTCCCCTCCCCCCGGGACACTCTCCCCTCCCCCCGGGACACTCTCCCCTCCCCCCGGGACACTCTCCACTCCCCTCGGGACAATCTCCCCTCCCCTCGGGACACTCTCCCCTCCCCTCCAGACACTCTCCCCTCCCCTGAGACACTCTCCCCTCCCCTTCCCTCCCCCTGGGACACTCTCCCCTCCCCTCCCCTCCCCTCGGGACATTCTCCACTCCCCTCCCCCCAGGACACTCTCCCCTACCTCTGGGACAATCTCCCCTCCTCTCCCCTCGGGACACTCTCCCCTGTCCCCGGGCACTCTCCCCTCCCCCCGGGACACTCTCCCCTCCCCTCCCCCTTGGACAATTTCCCCTCCCCCTGGGACTCTCTCCGCTCCCCTCGGACACTCTCCCCTCCCGCCGAGATACTCTCCCCTCCCACTGAGACACTCTCCCCTCCCCCTGAGACACTCTCCCCTCCCCCTGAGTCACTCTCCCCTCCCCCGGAGACACTCTCCCCTCCCCCGGAGACACTCTCCTCTCCCCCCGAGACACTCTCCCCTCCCCCCGAGACACTCTCCCCTCCCCCCGGGACACTCTCCCCTCCCCTCGGGACACTCTCCCCTCCCCCCGAGACACTCTCCCTTCTCCCCGAGACACTCTCCCCTCCCCCCGGGACACTCTCCCCTCCCCCCGGGACACTCTCCACTCCCCCTGAGACACTCTCCCCTCCCACCGGGACACTCTCCCCTCCCCTCCTCCTGGGACACTCTCCCCTCCCCCTGAGACACCCTCCCCTCCCCCCGGGACACTCTCCCCTCCCCTGAGACAGTCTCTCCTCCCCTCCTCTCCCCTCCCCCCGGGACACTCTCCCCTCCCCCCGAGACACTCTCCCCTCCCCCCGGGACACTCTCCCCTCCCCTCGGGACACTCTCCCCTCCCCCAGAGACACTCTCCCCTCCCCCCGGGACACTCTCCCCTCCCCCGGGACACTCTCCCCTCCCCCGGGACACTCTCCCCTCCCCTCCCCTCCCCTCCCCTCGGGACATTCTCCCCTCCCCTCCCCCCGGGACACTCTCCCCTCCCCCTGGGACACTCTCCCCTCCCCTCCCCTCGGGACACGCTCCCCTCTCCCCGGGACACTCTCCCCTCCCCCTGGGACACTCTCCCCTCCCCTCCTCTCCCCTCCCCTCCTCTCCCCTCCCCTCGGGACACTCTCCCCTCCCCCTGGGATTCTCTCCGCACCCCCTGGGACACTCTCCCCTCCCCCCGGGACACTCTCCCCTCCCCCCGAGACACACTCCCCTCCCCTCGGGACACTCTCCCCTCCCCCCGGGACACTCTGCCTTCCCCCCGGGACACTCTGCCCTCCCCCCGAGACACACTCCCCTCCCCTCGGGACACTCTCCCCTCCCCCCGGGACACTCTGCCTTCCCTCCGGGACACTCTCCCCTCCCCCCGGGACACTCTCCACTCCCCCTGGGACACTCTCCACTCCCCTCCCTCGGGACACTCTCCATTCCCCCCGGGACACTCTCCCCTCCCCCCGGGACACTCACCTCTCCCTCCGGGACACTCTCCCCTCCCCTCTGGACACTCTCCCCTCCCCTCGGGACACTCTCCCCTCCCCTCGGGACACTCTCCCCTCCCCTCGGGACACTCTCCCCTCCCCCCCGGAACACTCTCCCCACCCCCTGGGACAGTCTCCCCTCCCCCCCGGAACACTCTCCCCACCCCCTGGGACAGTCTACCCTCCCCTCCCCTCGGGACACTCTCCCCTCTCCCCGGGACACTCTCCCCTCCCCCCTGGTCACTCACCCCTCCCCTCCCCCCGGGACACTCTGCCCTCCCCCCGAGACACACTCCCCTCCCCTCGGGACACTCTCCCCTCCCCCCGGGACACTCTGCCTTCCCTCCGGGACACTCTCCCCTCCCCCCGGGACATTCTCCCCTCCCCCCGGGACACTCTCCCCTCCCCCCCGGGACACTCTCCCCTCCCCTCCCCTCGGGACACTCTCCACTCCCCCCGGGACACTCTCCCCCACCCGGAGACACTCTCCCCTCCCCCCGAGACACTCTCCACCACCCGGAGACACTCTCCCCTCCCCCCCGGGACACTCTCCCCTCCCCTCCCCTCGGGACACTCTCCCCTCCCCCCGGGACACTCTCCCCTCCCCCCGGGACACTCTCCCCTCCCCTCGGGACACTCTCCCCTCCCCCCGGGACACTCTCCCCTCCCCCCGAGACACTCTCCCCTCCCCCCGAGACACTCTCCCCTCCCCCCGGGACACTCTCCCCTCCCCCCGGGACACTCTCCCCTCCCCTCGGGACACTCTCCCCTCCCCCCGAGACACTCTCCCTTCTCCCCGAGACACTCCCCGCTCCCCGCGAGACACTCTCCCCTCCCACCGAGACACTCTCCCCTCCCCCCGAGACACTCCCCCCTCCCCTCGGGACACTCTCCCCTTCCCTTGGGACACTGTCCACTCCCCCTGAGACACCCTTCCCTCTCCCCGGGACACTCTCCCCTCCCCTGAGACACTCTCTCGTCCCCTCCTCTCCCCTCCCCTAGGACACTCTCCCCTCCCCCCGGGACACTCTCCCCTCCCCCCGGGACACTCTCCCCTCCCCCCGGGACACTCTCCACTCCCCTCGGGACAATCTCCCCTCCCCTCGGGACACTCTCCCCTCCCCTCCAGACACTCTCCCCTCCCCTGAGACACTCTCCCCTCCCCTTCCCTCCCCCTGGGACACTCTCCCCTCCCCTCCCCTCCCCTCGGGACATTCTCCACTCCCCTCCCCCCAGGACACTCTCCCCTACCTCTGGGACAATCTCCCCTCCTCTCCCCTCGGGACACTCTCCCCTGTCCCCGGGCACTCTCCCCTCCCCCCGGGACACTCTCCCCTCCCCTCCCCCTTGGACAATTTCCCCTCCCCCTGGGACTCTCTCCGCTCCCCTCGGACACTCTCCCCTCCCGCCGAGATACTCTCCCCTCCCACTGAGACACTCTCCCCTCCCCCTGAGACACTCTCCCCTCCCCCTGAGTCACTCTCCCCTCCCCCGGAGACACTCTCCCCTCCCCCGGAGACACTCTCCTCTCCCCCCGAGACACTCTCCCCTCCCCCCGAGACACTCTCCCCTCCCCCCGGGACACTCTCCCCTCCCCTCGGGACACTCTCCCCTCCCCCCGAGACACTCTCCCTTCTCCCCGAGACACTCTCCCCTCCCCGCGAGACACTATCCCCTCCCCCCGAGACACTCTCCCCTCCCCCCGGGACACTCTCCCCTCCCCCCGGGACACTCTCCACTCCCCCTGAGACACTCTCCCCTCCCACCGGGACACTCTCCCCTCCCCTCCTCCTGGGACACTCTCCCCTCCCCCTGAGACACCCTCCCCTCCCCCCGGGACACTCTCCCCTCCCCTGAGACAGTCTCTCCTCCCCTCCTCTCCCCTCCCCCCGGGACACTCTCCCCTCCCCCCGAGACACTCTCCCCTCCCCCCGGGACACTCTCCCCTCCCCTCGGGACACTCTCCCCTCCCCCAGAGACACTCTCCCCTCCCCCCGGGACACTCTCCCCTCCCCCGGGACACTCTCCCCTCCCCTCCCCTCCCCTCCCCTCGGGACATTCTCCCCTCCCCTCCCCCCGGGACACTCTCCCCTCCCCCTGGGACACTCTCCCCTCCCCTCCCCTCGGGACACGCTCCCCTCTCCCCGGGACACTCTCCCCTCCCCCTGGGACACTCTCCCCTCCCCTCCTCTCCCCTCCCCTCGGGACACTCTCCCCTCCCCCTGGGATTCTCTCCGCACCCCCTGGGACACTCTCCCCTCCCCCCGGGACACTCTCCCCTCCCCCCGAGACACACTCCCCTCCCCTCGGGACACTCTCCCCTCCCCCCGGGACACTCTGCCTTCCCCCCGGGACACTCTGCCCTCCCCCCGAGACACACTCCCCTCCCCTCGGGACACTCTCCCCTCCCCCCGGGACACTCTGCCTTCCCTCCGGGACACTCTCCCCTCCCCCCGGGACACTCTCCACTCCCCCTGGGACACTCTCCACTCCCCTCCCTCGGGACACTCTCCATTCCCCCCGGGACACTCTCCCCTCCCCCCGGGACACTCACCTCTCCCTCCGGGACACTCTCCCCTCCCCTCTGGACACTCTCCCCTCCCCTCTGGACACTCTCCCCTCCCCTCGGGACACTCTCCCCTCCCCTCGGGACACTCTCCCCTCCCCCCCGGAACACTCTCCCCACCCCCTGGGACAGTCTCCCCTCCCCTCCCCTCGGGACACTCTCCCCTCTCCCCGGGACACTCTCCCCTCCCCTCGGGACACTCTCCCCTCCCCCCCGGAACACTCTCCCCACCCCCTGGGACAGTCTACCCTCCCCTCCCCTCGGGACACTCTCCCCTCTCCCCGGGACACTCTCCCCTCCCCCCTGGTCACTGACCCCTCCCCTCCCCCCGGGACACTCTCCCCTCCCCCTGGGACACTCTCCCCTCCCCTCGGGACCGTCTCCCCTCCCCCCGGGACATACTCCCCTCCCCTCGGGACACTCTCCCCTCCCCTCGGGACACTCTCCCCTCTCCCCGGGACACACTCCCCTCCCCTCGGGACACTCTCCCCTCCCCTTGGAACACTCTCCCCTCCCCCTGGGAATTCTCTGCCCTCCCCCTGAGACACTCTCCCCTCCCCCCGGGACATGCTCCCCTCCCCTGAGACACTCTCCCCTCCCCCCGGGACATTCTCCCCTCCCCTCCCCTTCCCCCGGGACACTCTCCCCTTCCCCCGGGACACTCTCCCCTCCCCTCGGGACACTCTCCCCTCCCCCTGAGACACCCTCCCCTCTCCCCGGGACACTCTCCCCTCCCCTGAGACACTCTCTCCTCCCCTCCTCTCCCCTCCCCTCGGGACACTCTCCCCTCCCCCCGAGACACTTTCCCCTCCCCCCGGGACACTCTCCCCTCCCCCCGGGACACTCTCCCCTCCCCCCGGGACACTCTCCCCTCCCCCTGGTACAATCTCCCCTCCCCTCCCCTCTTGACACTCTCCCCTCTCCCCGGGCACTCTCCCCTCCCCCCGAGACACTCTCCCCTCCCCCCGAGACACTCTCCTCCCCCCCCGGGACACTCTCCCCTCCCCCCGGGACACTCTCCCCTCCCCCCGAGAAACTCTCCCCTCCTCCGGGGACACTCTCCCCTCCCCTCGGGACACTCTTCCCTCCCCCCGAGACACTCTCACTTCCCCCCGGGACACTCCCCCCTCCCCGCGAGACACTCTCCCCTCCCCCTGAGACACCCTCCCCTCTCCCCGGGACACACTCCCCTCCCCTCGGGACACTCTCCCCTCCCCCCGGGACACTCTGCCTTCCCTCCGGGACACTCTCCCCTCCCCCCGGGACACTCTCCCCTCCCCCTGGGACACTCTCCCCTCCCCTCCCTCGGGACACTCTCCATTCCCCCCGGGACACTCTCCCCTCCCCCCGGGACACTCACCTCTCCCTCCGGGGCACTCTCCCCTCCCCTCTGGACACTCTCCCCTCCCCTCTGGACACTCTCCCCTCCCCTCGGGTCCCTCTCCCCTCCCCTCGGGACACTCTCCCCTCCCCCCGGGACACTCTCCCCTCCCCTCGGGACACTCTCCCCTCTCCCCGGGACACTCTCCCTTCCCCCCGGGACACTCACCCCTCCCCCCGGGACCGTCTCCCCTCCCCCCGGGACACACTCCCCTCCCCTCGGGACACTCTCCCCACCCCTTGGAACACTCTCCCCTCCCCCTGGGAATTCTCTGCCCTCCCCCTGAGACACTCTCCCCTCCCCCCGGGACACGCTCCCCTCCCCTGAGACACTCTCCCCTCCCCCCGGGACATTCTCCCCTCCCTCCCCTTCCCCCGGGACACTCTCCCCTTCCCCCGAGACACTCTCCCCTCCCCTCGGGACACTCTCTCCTCCCCTCGGAACACACTCCACTCCCCCTGAGACACCCTCCCCTCTCCCCGGGACACTCTCCCCTCCCCTGAGACACTCTCTCCTCCCCTCCTCTCCCCTCCCCTCGGGACACTCTCCCCTCCCCCCGAGACACTCTCCCCTCCCCCCGGGACACTCTCCCCTCCCCCCGGGACACTCTCCCCTCCACCCGGGACACTCTCCCCTCCCCCCGGGACACTCTCCACTCCCCTCGGGACAATCTCCCCTCATCTCGGGACACTCTCCCCTCCCCTCCGGACACTCTCCCCTCCCCTGAGACACTCTCCCCTCCCCTTCGCTCCCCCTGGGACATTCTCCCCTCCCCTCCCCTCCCCTCGGGACATTGTCCCCTCCCCTCCCCCCGGGACACTCTCCCCTTCCCCTGGGACAATCTCCCCTCCCCTCCCCTCTTGACACTCTCCCCTCGCCCCGGGCACTCTCCCCTCCCCCCGGGACACTCTCCCCTCCCCTCCCCCTGGGACTCTCTCCGCTCCCCCCGGGTCACTCTCCTCCCCCCCCGAGACACTCTCCCCTCCCCCCGAGACACTCTCCCCTCCCCCCGAGATACTCTCCCCTCCCCTGAGACACTCTCTCCTCCCCTCCTCTCCCCTCCCCTCGGGACACTCTCCCCTCCCCCCGGGACACTCTCCCCTCCCCCCGGGACACTCTCCCCTCCCCCCGAGAAACTCTCCCCTCCTCCGGGGACACTCTCCCCTCCCCTCGGGACACTCTTCCCTCCCCCCGAGACACTCTCACTTCCCCCCGGGACACTCTCCCCTCCCCCCGAGACACTCTCCCCTCCCCTCGGGACACTCTCCCCTCCCCTCGGGACACTCTCCACTCCCCCTGAGACACCCTCCCCTCTCCCCGGGCACTCTCCCTTCCCCTCGGGACATTCTCCCCTCCCCCCGGGACACTCTCCCCTCCCCCCGGGACACTCTCCCCTCCCCCCGGGACACTCTCCACTCCCCTCGGGACAATCTCCCCTCCCCTCGGGACACTCTCCCCTCCCCTCCAGACACTCTCCCCTCCCCTGAGACACTCTCCCCTCCCCTTCCCTCCCCCTGGGACACTCTCCCCTCCCCTCCCCTCCCCTCGGGACATTCCCCCTCCCCTCCCCCCGGGACACTCTCCCCTCCCCCTGGGACAATCTCCCCTCCCCTCCCCTCGGGACACTCTCCCCTCTCCCCGGGACACTCTCCCCTCCCCCCGCGACACTCTCCCCTCCCCCCGAGATACTCTCCGCTCCCACTGAGACACTCTCCCCTGCCCCTGAGTCACTCTCCCCTCCCCCGGAGACACTCTCCCCTCCCCCGGAGACACTCTCCCCTCCCCCTGAGTCACTCTCCCCTCCCCCGGAGACACTCTCCCCTCCCCCCGCGACACTCTCCCCTCCCCCCGAGATACTCTCCCCTCCCACTGAGACACTCTCCCCTCCCCCTGAGTCACTCTCCCGTCCCCTCGGGACACTCTCCTCTCCCCCCGAGACACTCTCCCCTCCCCCCGAGACACTCTCCCCTCCCCCGGAGACACTCTCCCCTCCCCCCGAGACACTCTCCCCTCCCCCCGAGACACTCTCCCATCCCCCCGGGACACTCTCCCCTCCCCCCGAGAAACTCTCCCCTCCCCCCGGGACATTCTCCACTCCCCCTGAGACACCCTTCCCTCTCCCCGGGACACTCTCCCCTCCCCTGAGACACTCTCTCCTCCCCTCCTCTCCCCTCCCCTCGGGACACTCTCCCCTCCCCCCGAGACACTCTCCCCTCCTCCGGGGACACTCTCCCCTCCCCTCGGGACACTCTTCCCTCCCCCGAGACACTCTCCCTTCCCCCCGAGACACTCCCCGCTCCCCGCGAGACACTCTCCCCTCCCCCCAAGACACTCTCCCCTCCCCCCGGGACACTCTCCCCTCCCCTGAGACACTCTCTCCTCCCCTCCTCTCCCCTCCCCTCGGGACACTCTCCCCTCCCCCCGGGACACTCTCCCCTCCCCCCGGGACACTCTCCCCTCCCCCCGGGACACTCTCCCCTCCCCTCGAGATACTCTCCCCTCCCCCTGAGACACTCTCCCCTCCCCCTGAGTCACTCTCCCCTCCCCCGGAGACACTCTCCCCTCCCCCGGAGACACTCTCCTCTCCCCCCGAGACACTCTCCCCTCCCCCCGAGACACTCTCCCCTCCCCCCGGGACACTCTCCCCTCCCCCCGAGACACTCTCCCCTTCCCCCGAGACACTCTCCCCTCCCCCCGGGACGCTCTCCTCTCCCCTCGGGACACTCTCCCCTCCCCCGGAGACACTCTCCCCTCCCCCGGAGACACTCTCCTCTCCCCCCGAGACACTCTCCCCTCCCCCCGGGACACTCTCCCCTCCCCCCGAGACACTCTCCCCTTCCCCCGAGACACTCTCCCCTCCCCTCGGGACACTCTCCCCTCCCCTCGGGACACTCTCCACTCCCCCTGAGACACCCTCCCCTCCCACCGGGACACTCTCCCCTCCCGTGAGACAATCTCTCCTCCCCTCCTCTCCCCTCCCCCCGGGACACTCTCCCCTCCCCCCGGGACACTCTCCCCTCCCCCCGGGATACTCTCCCTTCCCCCCGGGACACTCTCCCCTCCCCGCGGGACACTCTCCCCTCCCACCGGGACACTCTCCCCTCCCCTCCCCTCGGGACACTCTCCCCTCCCCCAGAGACACTCTCCCCTCCCCCCGGGACACTCTCCCCTCCCACGGGACACTCTCCCCACCCCTCCCCTCCCCTCCCCTCGGGACATTCTCCCCTCCCCTCCCCCCGGGACACTCTCCCCTCCCCCTGGGACACTCTCCCCTCCCCTCCCCTCGGGACACGCTCACCTCTCCCTGGGACACTCTCCCCTCCCCCTGGGACACTCTCCCCTCTCCTCCACCTGGGACACTCTCCCCTCCCCCCGGGACACTCTCTCCTCCCCCCGAGACACACTCCCCTCCCCTCGGGACACTCTCCCCTCCCCCCGGGACACTCTGCCTTCCCTCCGGGACACTCTCCCCTCCCCCCGGGACACTCTCCCCTCCCCCTGGGACGCTCTCCCCTCCCCTCCCTCGGGGCACTCTCCCCTCCCCCTGGGACACTCTCCCCTCCCCTCCCCCGAGACACACTCCCCTCCCCCCGGGACACTCTCCCCTCCCCCCGGGACACTCTCCCCTCCCCCCGGGACACTCTCCCCTCCCCCCGGGACCGTCTCCCCTCCCCCCGGGACACACTCCCCTCCCCTCGGGACACTCTCCCCACACCTGAGACACTCTCCCCTCCCCTCGGGACACTCTCTCCTCCCCTCGGAACACTCTCCACTCCCCCTGAGACACCCACCCCTCTCCCCGGGACACTCTCCCCTCCCCTGAGACACTCTCTCCTGCCCTCCTCTCCCCTCCCCTCGGGACACTCTCCCCTCCCCCCGAGACACTCTCTCCTCCCCCCGGGACACTCTCCCCTCCCCTCGGGACACTCTCCCCTCCCCCCGGGACACTCTCCCCTCCCCCCGGGACACTCTCCCCTCCCCCCGGGACACTCTCCCCTCCCCTCCCCTCCCCTCGGGACATTCTCCCCTCCCCTCCCCCCGGGACACTCTCCCCTCACCCTGGGACAATCTCCCCTCCCCTCCTCTCGGGACACTCTCCCCTCTCCCCGGGCACTCTCCCCTCCCCCTGGGACACTCTCCCCTCCACCTGGGACTCTCTCCGCTCCCCACGGGTCACTCTCCTCCCCCCCCGAGACACTCTCCCCTCCCCCCGAGATACTCTCCCCTCCCCCTGAGACACTCTCCCCTCCCCCTGAGACACTCTCCCCTCCCCCTGAGTCACTCTCCCCTCCCCCGGAGACACTGTCCCCTCCCCCGGAGACACTCTCTCCTCCCCCCGAGACACTCTCCCCTCCCCCCGAGACACTCTCCCCTCCCCCCGGGACACTCTCCCCTCCCCGCGAGACACTATCCCCTCCCCCCGAGACACACTCCCCTCCCCCCGAGACACTCTCCCCTCCCCTCGGTACACTCTCCACTCCCCCTGAGACACTCTCCCCTCCCCCCGGGACAGTCTCCCCTCCCCTCCTCCTGGGACACTATCCCCTCCCCCTGAGACACCCTCCCCTCCCCCCGGGACACTCTCCCCTCCCCTGAGACACTCTATCCCCCCGGGACACTCTCCCCTCCCCCCGGGACACTCTCCCCTCCCCCCGAGACACTCTCCCCTCCCCTCGGGACACTCTCCACCCCCCGGGACACTCTCCCTTCCCCCCGGGACACTCTCCCCTCCCCCCGGGACACTCTCCCCTCCCACCGGGACACTCTCCCCTCCCCTCCTCTCGGGACACTCTCCCCTCCCCCCGAGACACTCTCCCCTCCCCCCGGGACACTCTCCCCTCCCCCGCGACACTCTCCCCTCCCCTCCCCTCCCCTCCCCTCCCCTCGGGACATTCTCCCCTCCCCTCCCCCCGGGACACTCTCCCCTCCCCCTGGGACACTCTCCCCTCCCCTCCCCTCGGGCACTCTCCCCTCTCCCCAGGACACTCTCCCCTCCACCCGGGACACTCTCCCCTCCCCTCCTCCTGGGACAATCTCCCCTCCCCCTGGGACTCTCCCCCTCCCACTGGGACACTCTCCCCTCCCCTCCCCCTGGGACACTCTCCCCTCCCCTCCCCTCGGGCACTCTCCCCTCTCCCCAGGACACTCTCCCCTCCACCCGGGACACTCTCCCCTCCCCTCCTCCTAGGACAATCTCCCCTCCCCTCCACCCGGGACACTCTTCCCTCCCCCCGGGACACATTCCCCTCCCCCCGAGACACACCCCTCCCCTCGGGACACTCTCCCCTCCACCCGGGACACTCTGCCTTGCCTCCGGGACACTCTCCTCTCCCCCCGGGACACTCTCCCCTCCCCCTGGGACACTCTCCCCTCCCCCAGGTACACTCACCCCTCCCCCCGGGACACTCTCACCTCCCCTCTGGACACTCTCCCCTCCCTTCGGGACACTCTCCCCTCGCCTCGGGACACTCTCCCCTTCCCTGAGACACTCTCCCCTCCCCTCCCACCCCCTCGGGACACTCCGCTCCCCTCCCCCCGGGACACTCTCCTCACCCCCTGGGACAGTCTCCCCTCCCCTCCCCTCGGGACACTCTCCCCTCTCCCCGGGACACTCTCCCCTCCCCTCCCCCTGGGACACTCTCCCCTCCCCCCGGGACACTCTCCCCTCCCCCCGGGACACTCTCCCCTCCCCCCGGGACACTCTCCCCTCCCCCCGGGACCGTCTCCCCTCCCCCCGGGGACACACTCCCCTCCCCCTGAGACACTCACCCCTCCCCCCGGGACACTCTCCCCTCCCCTGAGACACTCTCCCCTCCCCCCGGGACACTCTCCCCTCCCCTCCCCTTCCCCCGGGACACTCTCCCCTCCCCCCGGGACACTCTCCCCTCCACCTGAGACACTCTCCCCTCCCCTCGGGACACTCTCCCCTCCCCCCGGGACTCCCTCCCTTCCCCCCGGGACACTCTCCCCTACCCCAGGGACACTCTCCCCTCCCCTGAGACACTCTGCCCTCCCCTTCGCTCCCCCTGGGACACTCTCCCCTCCCCTCCCCTCCTATCGGGACATTCTCCCCTCCCCTCCCCTCGGGACACTCTCCCCTCCCCTCCCCCCGGGACACTCTCCCCTCCCCCTGGGACAATCTCCCCTCCCCTCCCCTCGGGACACTCTCCCCTCCCCCCGGGACACTCTCCCCTCCCCTCCCCCCGGGACACTCTCCCCTCCCCTCCCCCTGGGACACTCTCCCCTCCCCCTGGGACTCTCTCCGCTCCCCCCGGGTCACTCTCCTCTCCCCCCGAGACACTCTCCCCTCCCCCCGAGATACTCTCCCCTCCCACCGAGACACTCTCCCCTCCCCCTGAGACACTCTCCCCTCCCCCTGAGTCACTCTCCCCTCCCCCCGGGACACTCTCCCCTCCCCCCGAGACACTATCCCCTCCCCCCGGGACACTCTCCCCTCCCCTCGGGACACTCTCCACTCCCCCTGAGACACTCTCCCCTCCCCCCGGGACACACTCCCCTCCCCTCCTCCTGGGACACTATCCCCTCCCCCTGAGACACCCTCCCCTCCCCCCGGGACACTCTCCCCTCCCCTGAGACACTCTCTCCCCCCGGGACACTCTCCCCTCCCCCCGAGACACTCTCCCCTCCCCTCGGGACACTCTCCCCTCCCCCCGGGACACTCTCCCTTCCCCCCGGGACACTCTCCCCTCCCCCCGGGACACTCTCCCCTCCCACCGGGACACTCTCCCCTCCCCTCCCCTCGGGACACTCTCCCCTCCCCCCGAGACACTCTCCCCTCCCCCCGGGACACTCTCCCCTCCCCCGCGACACTCTCCCCTCCCCTCCCCTCCCCTCCCCTCCCCTCGGGACATTCTCCCCTCCCCTCCCCCCGGGACACTCTCCCCTCCCCCTGGGACACTCTCCCCTCCCCTCCCCTCGGGCACTCTCCCCTCTCCCCAGGACACTCTCCCCTCCACCCGGGACACTCTCCCCTCCCCTCCTCCTGGGACAATCTCCCCTCCCCCTGGGACTCTCCCCCTCCCACTGGGACACTCTCCCCTCCCCTCCCCCTGGGACACTCTCCCCTCCCCTCCACCCGGGACACTCTTCCCTCCCCCCGGGACACATTCCCCTCCCCCCGAGACACACCCCTCCCCTCGGGACACTCTCCCCTCCACCCGGGACACTCTGCCTTGCCTCCGGGACACTCTCCTCTCCCCCCGGGACACTCTCCCCTCCCCCTGGGACACTCTCCCCTCCCCCAGGTACACTCACCCCTCCCCCCGGGACACTCTCACCTCCCCTCTGGACACTCTCCCCTCCCTTCGGGACACTCTCCCCTCGCCTCGGGACACTCTCCCCTTCCCTGAGACACTCTCCCCTCCCCTCCCACCCCCTCGGGACACTCCGCTCCCCTCCCCCCGGGACACTCTCCTCACCCCCTGGGACAGTCTCCCCTCCCCTCCCCTCGGGACACTCTCCCCTCTCCCCGGGACACTCTCCCCTCCCCTCCCCCTGGGACACTCTCCCCTCCCCCCGGGACACTCTCCCCTCCCCCCGGGACACTCTCCCCTCCCCCCGGGACACACTCCCCTCCCCCCGGGACCGTCTCCCCTCCCCCCGGGGACACACTCCCCTCCCCCTGAGACACTCACCCCTCCCCCCGGGACACTCTCCCCTCCCCTGAGACACTCTCCCCTCCCCCCGGGACACTCTCCCCTCCCCTCCCCTTCCCCCGGGACACTCTCCCCTCCCCCCGGGACACTCTCCCCTCCACCTGAGACACTCTCCCCTCCCCTCGGGACACTCTCCCCTCCCCCCGGGACTCCCTCCCTTCCCCCCGGGACACTCTCCCCTCCCCTGAGACACTCTGCCCTCCCCTTCGCTCCCCCTGGGACACTCTCCCCTCCCCTCCCCTCCTATCGGGACATTCTCCCCTCCCCTCCCCCCGGGACACTCTCCCCTCCCCCTGGGACAATCTCCCCTCCCCTCCCCTCGGGACACTCTCCCCTCTCCACGGGCACTCTCCCCTCCCTCCGGGACACACTCCCCTCCCCTCCCCCCGGGACACTCTCCCCTCCCACTGGGACAATCTCCCCTCCCCTCCCCTCGGGACACTCTCCCCTCCCCTCCCCCCGGGACACTCTCCCCTCCCCCTGGGACAATCTCCCCTCCCCTCCCCTCGGGACACTCTCCCCTCCCCCCGGGACACTCTCCCCTCCCCTCCCCCCGGGACACTCTCCCCTCCCCTCCCCCTGGGACACTCTCCCCTCCCCCTGGGACTCTCTCCGCTCCCCCCGGGTAACTCTCCTCTCCCCCCGAGACACTCTCCCCTCCCCCCGAGATACTCTCCCCTCCCACCGAGACACTCTCCCCTCCCCCTGAGACACTCTCCCCTCCCCCTGAGTCACTCTCCCCTACCCCCGGGACACTCTCCCCTCCCCCCGAGACACTCTCCCCTCCCCCCGAGACACTCTCCCCTCCCCCCGAGACACTCTCCCCTCCCCCCGAGACACACTCCCCTCCCACCGAGACACTCTCCCCTCCCCTCGGGACACTCTCCACTCCCCCTGAGACACTCTCCCCTCCCCCCGGGACACACTCCCCTCCCCCCGAGACACTCTCCCCTCCCCTGAGACACTCTCTCCCCCCGGGACACTCTCCCCTCCCCTCGGGACACTCTCCCCTCCCCCCGGGACACTCTCCCTTCCCCCCGGGACACTCTCCCCTCCACCCGGGACACTCTCCCATCCCCTCCTCCTGGGACAATCTCCCCTCCCCCTGGGACTCTCTCCCCTCCCACTGGGACACTCTCCCCTCCCCTCCCCCTGGGACACTCTCCCCTCCCATCCCCATGGGACCACTCTCCCGTCCCCTCCCCCCGGGACACTCTCCCCTCCCCCCGGGACACTCTCCCCTCCCCCCGGGACACTCTCCCCTCCCCCCGAGACACACTCCCCTTCCCTCGGGACACTCTCCCCTCCCCCTGGGACACTCTCCCGTCCCCTCCCCCTGAGTCACACTCCCCTCCCCCGTAGACACTGTCCCCTCCCCCGGAGACACTCTCCCCTCCCACCGAGACACTCTCCCCTCCCCCTGAGTCACACTCCCCTCCCCCGTAGACACTGTCCCCTCCCCCGGAGACACTCTCCCCTCCCACCGAGACACTGTCCCCTCCCCCGGAGACACTCTCCCCTCCCCACGAGACACTCTCCCCTCCCCTCCGGACACTCTCCCCTCCCCCCGAGACACTCTCCCTTCCCCCCGAGACACTCTCCCCTCCCCCGAGACACTCTCCCCTCCCCCGGAGACACTCTCCCCTCCCACCGAGACACTGTCCCCTCCCCGGAGACACTGTCCCCTCCCCCGAGACACTCTCCCCTCCCTTCCGGACACTCTCCCCTCCCCTCCGGACACTCTCCCCTCCCCCCGAGACACTCTCCCTTCCCCCCGAGACACTCTCCCTTCCCCCCGAGACACTCTCCCTTCCCCCCGGGACACTCTCCACTCCCCCCGGGACACTCTCCCCTCCCCTCCGGACACTCTCCCCTCCCCCCGAGACACACTCCCCTCCCCCCGAGACACTCTCCCCTCCCCTCGAGACACTCTCCCCTCCCCTCGGGGCACTCTCCACTCCCCCTGAGACACCCTCCCCTCCCCCCGGGACACTCTCCCCTCCCCCCGGGACACTCTCCCCTCCCCCCGGGACACTCTCCCCTCCCCCCGGGACACTCTCCCTTCCCCCCGAGACACTCTCCCCTCCCACCGGGACACTCTCCCCTCCCCTCCCCTCGGGACACTCTCCCCTCCCCTGAGACACTCTCTCCTCCCCTCCTCTCCCCTCCCCCCGGGACACACTCCCCTCCCCCCGGGACACTCTCCCCTCCCCCCGGGACACTCTCCCCTCCCCCCGGGACACTCTCCCTTCCCCCCGAGACACTCTCCCCTCCCACCGGGACACTCTCCCCTCCCCTCCCCTCGGGACACTCTCCCCTCCCCCCGAGACACTCTCTCCTCCCCCCGGGACACTCTCCCTTCCCCCCGGGACACTCTCCCCTCCCCCCGGGACACTCTCCCCTCCCACCGGGACACTCTCCCCTCCCCTCCCCTCGGGACACTCTCCCCTCCCCCCGGGACACTCTCCCCTCCCACCGGGACACTCTCCCCTCCCCTCCCCTCGGGACACTCTCCCCTCCCCCCGCGACACTCTCCCCTCCGCTCCCCTCCCCTCCCCTCGGGACATTCTCCCCTCCCCTCCCCCGGGACACTCTCCCCTCCCTCTGGGACACTCTCCCCTCCCCTCCCCTCGGGACCATCTCCTCCTCCCTCTGGACACTCTCCCCTCCCCTCCCTCGGGACACTCTCCCCTCTCCCCGGACACTCTCCCCTCCACCCGGACACTCTCCCTCCCCTCCTCCTGGGACAATCTCCCCTCCCCCTGGGACTCTCTCCCCTCCCACTGGGACACTCTCCCTCCCCTCCCCTGGGACACTCTCCCCTCCCTCCCCCTGGGACACTCTCCCGTCCCCCCGGGACACTCTCCCCTCCCCCCGGGACACACTCCCCTCCCTTCGGGACACTCTCCCCTCCCCCGGGACACTCTACCTTGCCTCCGGACACTCTCCTCTCCCCCCGGGACACTCTCCCCTCCCCTGGGACACTCTCCCTCCCCTCCTCGGGACACTCTCCATTCCCCCGGGACACTCTCCCATCCCCCGGGACACTCTCCCCTCCCACGGGACACTCTCACCTCCCCTCTGGACACTCTCCCTCCCCTCGGGACACTCTCCCCTCGCCTCGGGACACTCTCCCCTCCCTGAGACACTCTCCCCTCCCCTTCCCTCCCCTGGGACACTCTCCCCTCCCCTCCCCTCCCCTCCCCTCGGGACACTCCCTCCCTCCCCCGGGACACTCTCCCCACCCCTGGGACAGTCTCCCGCCCCTCCCCTCGGGACACTCTCCCCTCTCCCCGGGACACTCTCCCCGCCCCCCGGACACTCTCCCTTCCCCTCCCCCTGGGACACTCTCCCCTCCCCCCGGGACACTCTCCCCTCCCCCCGGGACACTCTCCCCTCCCCCCGGACCGTCTCCCCTCCCCCCGGGACACATTCCCCTCCCCTCGGGACACTCTCCCCTCCCCCTGGGAATTCTCTGCCCTCCCCCTGTGACACTCTCCCCTCCCCCCGGGACACTCTCCCCTCCCCCGGGACACTCTCCCCTCCCCTGAGACACTCTCCCCTCCCCCCGGGACACTCTCCCCTTCCCTCCCTCCCCCGGGACACTCTCCCCTCCACCTGAGACACTCTCCCCTCCCCTCGGGACACTCGCCCCTCCCCCCGGGACTTCCTCCCTTCCCTCCGGGACACTCTCCCCTACCCCAGGGACACACTCCCCTCCCCCCCGGGACACACTATCCTCCCCCGGGACACTCTCCCCTCCCCTCCCCTCTGGCCACTCTCCACTCCCCCAGAGACACTCTCCCCTCCCCCCGGGACACTCTCCCCTCCCGCCGGGACACTCTCCCTCCCCTCGGGACACTCTCCCCTCCCCCTGGGACACTCTCCCCTCCCTCGGGACACCTCCCTCCCCGGTACACTCTCCCCTCCCCCCGAGACACTCATTCCTCCCCTCGGGACACTCTCCCCTCCCCCCGGGACACTCTCCCCATCCCCCGGGACACTCTCCCCTCCCCTCGGGACACTCTCCCCTCCCCCTGGGACACTCTCCCCTCCCCTCCCCCTGGCACACTGTCCTCTCCCCTCGGGACACACACCCCTCCCCTCCCCCCGGGACACTCTCCCTCCCCTCCCCTCGGGACACTCTCCCCTCCACTCCCCTCGGTACACTCTCCCCTCCCCTCCACCCGGGACACTCTCCCCTCCCCCTGGGACACTCTCCCCTCCCCTGAGACACTCTCCCCTCCCCCCGGGACACTCTTCCCTCCACTCGGACACTCTCCCCTGCCCCCGGGACACTCTCCTCTCCCCCCGGGACACTCTCTCCTCCCCTACCCCTGGGACACTCTCCCCTCCCCCTGAGACACTCTCCCCTCCCCCCGGGACACTCTTCCCTCCACTCGGGACACTCTCCCCTGCCCCCGGGACACTCTCCTCTCCCCCCGGGACACTCTCCCCTCCCCTCCACCTGGGACACTCTCCCATCCCCTCGGGATACTCTCCCCTCCCCTGAGACACTCTCCCCTCCCCCCGGGACACGCTTCCCTCCACTCGGGACACTCTCCCTGCCCCCGAGACACTCTCCCTCCCCCGAGACACTCTCCCCTCCCACTGAGACACTCTCCCCTCCCCCTGAGTCACTCTCCCCTCCCCCGGAGACACTCTCCCCTCCCCCCGGAGACACTCTCCCCTCCCCCGGAGACACTCTCCTCTCCCCTCGGGACAATCTCCCCTCCCCTCCGGACACTCTCCCCTCCCCTGAGACACTCTCCCCTCCCCCTGAGTCACTCTCCCCTCCCCCCGGGACACTCTCCCCTCCCCTCCCCTCCTATCGGGACATTCTCCCCTCCCCTCCCCCGGGACACTCCCCTCCCCCTGGGACAATCTCCCCTCTCCACGGGCACTCTCCCCTCCCTCCGGGACACTCTCCCCTCCCCTCCCCCCGGGACACTCTCCCCTCTCCACGGGCACTCTCCCCTCCCTCCGGGACACTCTCCCCTCCCCTCCCCCCGGGACACTCTCCCCTCTCCACGGGCACTCTCCCCTCCCTCCGGGACACTCTCCCCTCCCCTCCCCCCGGGACACTCTCCCCTCCCCCTGGGACAATCTCCCCTCCCCTCCCCTCGGGACACTCTCCCCTCTCCCCGGGCACTCTCCCCTCCCCCCGGGACACTCTCCCCTCCCCTCCCCCTGGGACACTGTCCCCTCCCCTCCCCCTGGGACTCTCTCCGCTCCCCCCGGGTAACTCTCCTCTCCCCCCGAGACACTCTCCCCTCCCCCCGAGACACTCTCCCCTCCCCCTGAGACACTCTCCCCTCCCCCTGAGTCACTCTCCCCTCCCCCCGGGACACTCTCCCCTCCCCCCGAGACACTATCCCCTCCCCCCGAGACACACTCCCCTCCCACCGAGACACTCTCCCCTCCCCTCGGGACACTCTCCACTCCCCCTGAGACACTCTCCCCTCCCCCCGGGACACACTCCCCTCCCCTCCTCCTGGGACACTATCCCCTCCCCCTGAGACACCCTCCCCTCCCCCCGGGACACTCTCCCCTCCCCTGAGACACTCTCTCCCCCCGGGACACTCTCCCCTCCCCTCGGGACACTCTCCCCTCCCCCCGGCACACTCTCCCTTCCCCCCGGGACACTCTCCCCTCCACCCGGGACACTCTCCCCTCCCCTCCTCCTGGGACAATCTCCCCTCCCCCTGGGACTCTCTCCCCTCCCACTGGGACACTCTCCCCTCCCCTCCCCCTGGGACACTCTCCCCTCCCCTCCCCCTGGGACACTCTCCCGTCCCCTCCCCCCGGGACACTCTCCCCTCCCCCCGGGACACTCTCCCCTCCCCCCGGGACACTCTCCCCTCCCCCCGAGACACACTCCCCTCCCCTCGGGACACTCTCCCCTCCCCCTGGGACACTCTCCCGTCCCCTCCCCCTGAGTCACACTCCCCTCCCCCATAGACACTGTCCCCTCCCCCGGAGACACTCTCCCCTCCCACCGAGACACTCTCCCCTCCCCCTGAGTCACACTCCCCTCCCCCGTAGACACTGTCCCCTCCCCCGGAGACACTCTCCCCTCCCACCGAGACACTCTCCCCTCCCCACGAGACACTCTCCCCTCCCCTCCGGACACTCTCCCCTCCCCCCGAGACACTCTCCCTTCCCCCCGAGACACTCTCCCCTCCCTTCCGGACACTCTCCCCTCCCCTCCGGACACTCTCCCCTCCCCCCGAGACACTCTCCCTTCCCCCCGAGACACTCTCCCTTCCCCCCGAGACACTCTCCCTTCCCCCCGGGACACTCTCCACTCCCCCCGGGACACTCTCCCCTCCCCTCCGGACACTCTCCCCTCCCCCCGAGACACTATCCCCTCCCCCCGAGACACACTCCCCTCCCACCGAGACACTCTCCCCTCCCCTCGGGACACTCTCCACTCCCCCTGAGACACTCTCCCCTCCCCCCGGGACACACTCCCCTCCCCTCCTCCTGGGACACTATCCCCTCCCCCTGAGACACCCTCCCCTCCCCCCGGGACACTCTCCCCTCCCCTGAGACACTCTCTCCCCCCGGGACACTCTCCCCTCCCCTCGGGACACTCTCCCCTCCCCCCGGGACACTCTCCCTTCCCCCCGGGACACTCTCCCCTCCACCCGGGACACTCTCCCCTCCCCTCCTCCTGGGACAATCTCCCCTCCCCCTGGGACTCTCTCCCCTCCCACTGGGACACTCTCCCCTCCCCTCCCCCTGGGACACTCTCCCCTCCCCTCCCCCTGGGACACTCTCCCGTCCCCTCCCCCCGGGACACTCTCCCCTCCCCCCGGGACACTCTCCCCTCCCCCCGAGACACACTCCCCTCCCCTCGGGACACTCTCCCCTCCCCCTGGGACACTCTCCCGTCCCCTCCCCCTGAGTCACACTCCCCTCCCCCGTAGACACTGTCCCCTCCCCCGGAGACACTCTCCCCTCCCACCGAGACACTCTCCCCTCCCCCTGAGTCACACTCCCCTCCCCCGTAGACACTGTCCCCTCCCCCGGAGACACTCTCCCCTCCCACCGAGACACTCTCCCCTCCCCACGAGACACTCTCCCCTCCCCTCCGGACACTCTCCCCTCCCCCCGAGACACTCTCCCTTCCCCCCGAGACACTCTCCCCTCCCTTCCGGACACTCTCCCCTCCCCTCCGGACACTCTCCCCTCCCCCCGAGACACTCTCCCTTCCCCCCGAGACACTCTCCCTTCCCCCCGAGACACTCTCCCTTCCCCCCGGGACACTCTCCACTCCCCCCGGGACACTCTCCACTCCCCCCGGGACACTCTCCCCTCCCCTCCGGACACTCTCCCCTCCCCCCGAGACACACTCCCCTCCCCCCGAGACACTCTCCCCTCCCCTCGGGACACTCTCCCCTCCCCTCGGGGCACTCTCCACTCCCCCTGAGACACCCTCCCCTCCCCCCGGGACACTCTCCCCTCCCCTGAGACACTCTCTCCTCCCCTCCTCTCCCCTCCCCCCGGGACACTCTCCCCTCCCCCCGGGACACTCTCCCCTCCCCCCGGGACACTCTCCCCTCCCCCCGGGACACTCTCCCTTCCCCCCGGGACGCTCTCCCCTCCCCCCGGGACACTCTCCCCTCCCACCGGGACACTCTCCCCTCCCCTCCCCTCGGGACACTCTCCCCTCCCCCCGAGACACTCTCTCCTCCCCCCGGGACACTCTCCCTTCCCCCCGGGACACTCTCCCCTCCCCCCGGGACACTCTCCCCTCCCACCGGGACACTCACCCCTCCCCTCCCCTCGGGACACTCTCCCCTCCCCCCGAGACACTCTCCCCTTCCCCGCGACACTCTCCCCTCCCCTCCCCTCCCCTCCCCTCGGGACATTCTCCCCTCCCCTCCCCCGGGACACTCTCCCCTCCCTCTGGGACACTCTCCCCTCCCCTCCCCTCGGGACACTCTCCCCTCTCCCCGGGACACTCTCCCCTCCACCCGGGACACTCTCCCCTCCCCTCCTCCTGGGACAATCTCCCCTCCCCCTGGGACTCTCTCCCCTCCCACTGGGACACTCTCCCCTCACCTCCCCCTGGGACACTCTCCCCTCCCCTCCCCCTGGGACACTCTCCCGTCCCCTCCCCCCGGGACACTCTCCCCTCCCCCCGGGGCACTCTCCCCTCCCCACGGGACACTCTCACCTCCCCTCTGGACACTCTCCCCTCCCCTCGGGACACTCTCCCCTCGCCTCGGGACACTCTCCCCTCCCCTGAGACACTCTCCCCTCCCCTTCCCTCCCCTGGGACACTCTCCCCTCCCCTCCCCTCCCCTCCCCTCCCCTCCCCTCGGGACACTCCCCTCCCCTCCTCCCGGGACACTCTCCCCACCCCCTGGGACAGTCTCCCCGCCCCTCCCCTCGGGACACTCTCCCCTCTCCCCGGGACACTCTCCCCGCCCCCCGGGACACTCTCCCCTCCCCTCGGGACACTCTCCCCTCGCCTCGGGACACTCTCCCCTCCCCTGAGACACTCTCCCCTCCCCTTCCCTCCCCTGGGACACTCTCCCCTCCCCTCCCCTCCCCTCCCCTCCCCTCCCCTCCCCTCGGGACACTCCCCTCCCCTCCCCCCGGGACACTCTCCCCACCCCCTGGGACAGTCTCCCCGCCCCTCCCCTGGGGACACTCTCCCCTCTCCCCGGGACACTCTCCCCTCCCCCCGAGACACTCTCCCCTTCCCCGCGACACTCTCCCCTCCCCTCCCCTCCCCTCCCCTCGGGACATTCTCCCCTCCCCTCCCCCGGGACACTCTCCCCTCCCTCTGGGACACTCTCCCCTCCCCTCCCCTCGGGACACTCTCCCCTCTCCCCGGGACACTCTCCCCTCCACCCGGGACACTCTCCCCTCCCCTCCTCCTGGGACAATCTCCCCTCCCCCTGGGACTCTCTCCCCTCCCACTGGGACACTCTCCCCTCACCTCCCCCTGGGACACTCTCCCCTCCCCTCCCCCTGGGACACTCTCCCGTCCCCTCCCCCCGGGACACTCTCCCCTCCCCCCGGGGCACTCTCCCCTCCCCACGGGACACTCTCACCTCCCCTCTGGACACTCTCCCCTCCCCTCGGGACACTCTCCCCTCGCCTCGGGACACTCTCCCCTCCCCTGAGACACTCTCCCCTCCCCTTCCCTCCCCTGGGACACTCTCCCCTCCCCTCCCCTCCCCTCCCCTCCCCTCCCCTCGGGACACTCCCCTCCCCTCCTCCCGGGACACTCTCCCCACCCCCTGGGACAGTCTCCCCGCCCCTCCCCTCGGGACACTCTCCCCTCTCCCCGGGACACTCTCCCCGCCCCCGGGACACTCTCCCCTCCCCTCCCCCCGGGACACTCTCCCCTCCCCCTGGGACAATCTCCCCTCCCCTCCCCTCGGGACACTCTCCCCTCCCCTCCCCCCGGGACACTCTCCCCTCCCCCTGGGACAATCTCCCCTCCCCTCCCCTCGGGACACTCCCCTCCCCTCCTCCCGGGACACTCTCCCCACCCCCTGGGACAGTCTCCCCGCCCCTCCCCTCGGGACACTCTCCCCTCTCCCCGGGACACTCTCCCCGCCCCCCGGGACACTCTCCCCTCCCCTCCCCCCGGGACACTCTCCCCTCCCCCTGGGACAATCTCCCCTCCCCTCCCCTCGGGACACTCTCCCCTCCCCTCCCCCCGGGACACTCTCCCCTCCCCCTGGGACAATCTCCCCTCCCCTCCCCTCGGGACACTCTCCCCTCTCCCCGGGCACTCTCCCCTCCCCCCGGGACACTCTCCCCTCCCCTCCCCCTGGGACACTCTCCCCTCCCCTCCCCCTGGGACTCTCTCCGCTCCCCCCGGGTAACTCTCCTCTCCCCCCGAGACACTCTCCCCTCCCCCCGAGATACTCTCCCCTCCCACCGAGACACTCTCCCCTCCCCCTGAGACACTCTCCCCTCCCCCTGAGTCACTCTCCCCTCCCCCCGGGACACTCTCCCCTCCCCCCGAGACACTATCCCCTCCCCCCGAGACACACTCCCCTCCCACCGAGACACTCTCCCCTCCCCTCGGGACACTCTCCACTCCCCCTGAGACACTCTCCCCTCCCCCCGGGACACACTCCCCTCCCCTCCTCCTGGGACACTATCCCCTCCCCCTGAGACACCCTCCCCTCCCCCCGGGACACTCTCCCCTCCCCTGAGACACTCTCTCCCCCCGGGACACTCTCCCCTCCCCTCGGGACACTCTCCCCTCCCCCCGGGACACTCTCCCTTCCCCCCGGGACACTCTCCCCTCCACCCGGGACACTCTCCCCTCCCCTCCTCCTGGGACAATCTCCACTCCCCCTGGGACTCTCTCCCCTCCCACTGGGACACTCTCCCCTCCCCTCCCCCTGGGACACTCTCCCCTCCCCTCCCCCTGGGACACTCTCCCGTCCCCTCCCCCCGGACACTCTCCCCTCCCCCCGGGACACTCTCCCCTCCCCCCGGGACACTCTCCCCTCCCCCCGAGACACACTCCCCTCCCCTCGGGACACTCTCCCCTCCCCCTGGGACACTCTCCCGTCCCCTCCCCCTGAGTCACACTCCCCTCCCCCGTAGACACTGTCCCCTCCCCCGGAGACACTCTCCCCTCCCACCGAGACACTCTCCCCTCCCCCTGAGTCACACTCCCCTCCCCCGTAGACACTGTCCCCTCCCCCGGAGACACTCTCCCCTCCCACCGAGACACTCTCCCCTCCCCACGAGACACTCTCCCCTCCCCTCCGGACACTCTCCCCTCCCACCGAGACACTCTCCCCTCCCCACGAGACACTCTCCCCTCCCCTCCGGACACTCTCCCCTCCCCCCGAGACACTCTCCCTTCCCCCCGAGACACTCTCCCTTCCCCCCGAGACACTCTCCCTTCCCCCCGGGACACTCTCCACTCCCCCCGGGACACTCTCCCCTCCCCTCCGGACACTCTCCCCTCCCCCCGAGACACACTCCCCTCCCCCCGAGACACTCTCCCCTCCCCTCGGGACACTCTCCCCTCCCCTCGGGGCACTCTCCACTCCCCCTGAGACACCCTCCCCTCCCCCCGGGACACTCTCCCCTCCCCTGAGACACTCTCTCCTCCCCTCCTCTCCCCTCCCCACGGGACACTCTCCCCTCCCCCCGGGACACTCTCCCCTCCCCCCGGGACACTCTCCCCTCCCCCCGGGACACTCTCCCTTCCCCCCGGGACACTCTCCCCTCCCCCCGGGACACTCTCCCCTCCCACCGGGACACTCTCCCCTCCCCTCCCCTCGGGACACTCTCCCCTCCCCCCGAGACACTCTCTCCTCCCCCCGGGACACTCTCCCTTCCCCCCGGGACACTCTCCCCTCCCCCCGGGACACTCTCCCCTCCCACCGGGACACTCTCCCCTCCCCTCCCCTCGGGACACTCTCCCCTCCCCCCGAGACACTCTCCCCTTCCCCGCGACACTCTCCCCTCCCCTCCCCTCCCCTCCCCTCGGGACATTCTCCCCTCCCCTCCCCCGGGACACTCTCCCCTCCCTCTGGGACACTCTCCCCTCCCCTCCCCTCGGGACACTCTCCCCTCTCCCCGGGACACTCTCCCCTCCACCCGGGACACTCTCCTCTCCCCTCCTCCTGGGACAATCTCCCCTCCCCCTGGGACTCTCTCCCCTCCCACTGGGACACTCTCCCCTCCCCTCCCCCTGGGACACTCTCCCCTCCCCTCCCCCTGGGACACTCTCCCGTCCCCTCCCCCCGGGACACTCTCCCCTCCCCCCGGGACACACTCCCCTCCCCTCGGGACACTCTCCCCTCCCCCCGGGACACTCTACCTTGCCTCCGGGACACTCTCCTCTCCCCCCGGGACACTCTCCCCTCCCCCTGGGACACTCTCCCCTCCCCTCCCTCGGGACACTCTCCATTCCCCCCGGGACACTCTCCCATCCCCCCGGGACACTCTCCCCTCCCCACGGGACACTCTCACCTCCCCTCTGGACACTCTCCCCTCCCCTCGGGACACTCTCCCCTCGCCTCGGGACACTCTCCCCTCCCCTGAGACACTCTCCCCTCCCCTTCCCTCCCCTGGGACACTCTCCCCTCCCCTCCCCTCCCCTCCCCTCCCCTCGGGACACTCCCCTCCCCTCCCCCCGGGACACTCTCCCCACCCCCTGGGACAGTCTCCCCGCCCCTCCCCTCGGGACACTCTCCCCTCTCCCCGGGACACTCTCCCCGCCCCCCGGGACACTCTCCCTTCCCCTCCCCCTGGGACACTCTCCCCTCCCCCCGGGACACTCTCCCCTCCCCCCGGGACCGTCTCCCCTCCCCCCGGGACACATTCCCCTCCCCTCGGGACACTCTCCCCTCCCCTTGGAACACTCTCCCCTCCCCCTGGGAATTCTCTGCCCTCCCCCTGTGACACTCTCCCCTCCCCCCGGGACACTCTCCCCTCCCCTGAGACACTCTCCCCTCCCCCCGGGACACTCTCCCCTTCCCTCCCCTCCCCCCGGGACACTCTCCCCTCCACCTGAGACACTCTCCCCTCCCCTCGGGACACTCGCCCCTCCCCCCGGGACTTCCTCCCTTCCCTCCGGGACACTCTCCCCTACCCCAGGGACACACTCCCCTCCCCCCCGGGACACACTCTCCTCCCCCCGGGACACTCTCCCCTCCCCCCGGGACACTCTCCCCTCCCGCCGGGACACTCTCCCCTCCCCTCGGGACACTCTCCCCTCCCCGTGGGACACTCTCCCCTCCCCCCGAGACACTCATTCCTCCCCCCGGGACACTCTCCCCTCCCCCCGGGACACTCTCCCATCCCCCCGGGACACTCTCCCCTCCCCTCGGGACACTCTCCCCTCCCCCTGGGACACTCTCCCCTCCCCTCCCCCTGGCACACTGTCCTCTCCCCTCGGGACACACAACCCTCCCCTCCCCCCGGGACACTCTCCCCTCCCCTCCCCTCGGGACACTCTCCCCTCCCCTCCCCTCGGTACACTCTCCCCTCCCCTCCACCAGGGACACTCTCCCCTCCCCCTGGGACACTCTCCCCTCCCCCTGAGACACTCTCCCCTCCCCCCGGGACACTCTTCCCTCCCCTCCCCCTGGGACACTCTCCCCTGCCCCCGGGACACTCTCCTCTCCCCCCGGGACACTCTCTCCTCCCCTCCCCCTGGGACACTCTCCCCTCCCCTCGGGACACTCTCCCCTCCCCTCCACCTGGGACACTCTCCCATCCCCTCGGGACACGCTCCCCTGCCCCCGAGACACTCTCCCCTCCCCCCGAGACACTCTCCCCTCCCCCGGAGACACTCTCCCCTCCCCCGGAGACACTCTCCCCTCCCCCCGAGACACTCTCCCCTCCCCCCGAGATACTCTCCCCTCCCACTGAGACACTCTCCCCTCCCCCTGAGTCACTCTCCCCTCCCCCGGAGACACTCTCCCCTCCCCCGGAGACACTCTCCCCTCCCCCGGAGACACTCTCCTCTCCCCCCGAGACACTCTCCCATCCCCCCGGGACACTCTCCCCTCCCCCCGAGAAACTCTCCCCTCCTCCGGGGACACACTCGCTTCCCCCCGAGACACTCCCCCCTCCCCGCGAGACACTCTCCCCTCCCCCCGAGACACTCTACCCTCCCCCCGAGACACTCTCCCTTCCCCTCGGGACACTCTCCCCTCCCTTCGGGACATTCTCCACTCCCCCTGAGACACCCTTCCCTCTCCCCGGGACACTCTCCCCTCCCCTGAGACACTCTCTCCTCCCCTCCTCTCCCCTCCCCTCGGGACACTCTCCCCTCCCCCCGAGAAACTCTCCCCACCTCCGGGGACACTCTCCCCTCCCCTCGGGACACTCTCCCCTCCCCCCGAGACACTCTCCCCTCCCCCCGGGACACTCTCCCCTTCCCTCGGGACACTCTCCACTCCCCCTGAGACACCCTTCCCTCTCCCCGGGACACTCTCCCCTCCCCTGAGACACTCTCTCCTCCCCTCCTCTCCCCTCCCCTCGGGACACTCTCCCCTCCCCCCGGGACACTCTCCCCTCCCCCCGGGACACTCTCCCCTCCCCCCGGGACACTCTCCCCTCCCTTCGAGATACTCTCGCCTCCCACTGAGACACTCTCCCCTCCCCCTGAGACACTCTCCCCTCCCCCTGAGTCACTCTCCACTCCCCCGGAGACACTCTCCCCTCCCCCGGAGACACTCTACTCTCCCCCCGAGACACTCTCCCCTCCCCCCGAGACACTCTCCCCTCCCCCCGGGACACTCTCCCCTCCCCCCGAGACACTCTCCCCTCCCCCCGGGACGCTCTCCTCTCCCCTCGGGACACTCTCCCCTCCCCCCGAGACACTCTCCTTCCCCCCGAGACACTCTCCCCTCCCCGCGAGACACTATCCCCTCCCCCGGAGACACTCTCCCCTCCCCTCGGGACACTCTCCCCTCCCCTCGGGACACTCTCCCCTCCCCTCGAGACACTCTCCACTCCCCCTGAGACACCCTCCCCTCCCACCGGGACACTCTCCCCTCCCCCCGAGACACTCTCCCCTCCCCCCGGGACACTCTCCACTCCCCCTGAGACACCCTCCCCTCCCACCGGGACACTCTCCCCTCCCGTGAGACAATCTCTCCTCCCCTCCTCTCCCCTCCCCCCGGGACACTCTCCCCTCCCCCTGAGACACCCTCCCCTCCCCCCGGGACACTCTCCCCTCCCCTGAGACAGTCTCTCCTCCCCTCCTCTCCCCTCCCCCCGGGACACTCTCCCCTCCCCCCGGGACACTCTCCCCTCCCCCCGGGACACTCTCCCTTCCCCCCGGGACACTCTCCCCTCCCCGCGGGACACTCTCCCCTCCCACCGGGACACTCTCCCCTCCCCTCCCCTCGGGACACTCTCCCCTCCCCCAGAGACACTCTCCCCTCCCCCCGGGACACTCTCCCCTCCCACGGGACACTCTCCCCTCCCCTCCCCTCGGGACACGCTCCCCTCTCCCCGGGACACTCTCCCCTCCCCCTGGGACACTCTCCCCTCCCCTCCTCCTGGGACACTTTCCCCTCCCCCTGGGATTCTCTCCGCTCCCCCTGGGACACTCTCCCCTCTCCTCCACCTGGGACACTCTCCCCTCCCCCCGGGACACTCTCTCCTCCCCCCGAGACACACTCCCCTCCCCTCGGGACACTCTCCCCTCCCCCCGGGACACTCTGCCTTCCCTCCGGGACACTCTGCCCTCCCCCCGGGACACTCTCCCCTCCCCCTGGGACACTCTCCCCTCCCCTCCCTCGGGGCACTCTCCATTCCCCCCGGGACACTCTCCCCTCCCCCCGGGATACTCACCTCTCCCCTCCCCCCGGGACACTCTCCCCTCCCCCCGGGACACTCTCCCCTCCCCCCGGGACACTCTCCCCTCCCCCCGGGACCGTCTCCCCTCCCCCCGGGACACTCTCCCCTCCCCTCCCCTACCCTCGGGACACTCTCCCCTCACCCCGGGCACTCTCCCCTCCCCCCGGGACACTCTCCCCTCCCCTCCCCCTGGGACACTCTCCCCTCCACCTGGGACTCTCTCCGCTCCCCACGGGTCACTCTCCTCCCCCCCCGAGACACTCTCCCCTCCCCCCGAGATACTCTCCCCTCCCCCTGAGACACTCTCCCCTCCCCCTGAGACACTCTCCCCTCCCCCTGAGTCACTCTCCCCTCCCCCGGAGACACTCTCCCCTCCCCCGGAGACACTCTCCCCTCCCCCCGAGACACTCTCCCCTCCCCCTGAGTCACTCTCCCCTCCCCCGGAGACACTCTCCCCTCCCCCGGAGACACTCTCTCCTCCCCCCGAGACACTCTCCCCTCCCCCCGAGACACTCTCCCCTCCCCCCGGGACACTCTCCCCTCCCCGCGAGACACTATCCTCTCCCCCCGAGACACTCTCCCCTCCCCCCGGGACACTCTCCCCTCCCCCGCGACACTCTGCCCTCCCCTCCCCTCCCCTCCCCTCGGGACATTCTCCCCTCCCCTCCCCCCGGGACACTCTCCCCTCCCCCTGGGACACTCTCCCCTCCCCTCATCTCGGGCACTCTCCCCTCTCCCCAGGACACTCTCCCCTCCACCCGGGACACTCTCCCCTCCCCTCCTCCTGGGACAATCTCCCCTCCCCTCCACCCGGGACACTCTTCCCTCCCCCCGGGACACATTCCCCTCCCCCCGAGACACACCCCTCCCCTCGGGACACTCTCCCCTCCACCCGGGACACTCTGCCTTGCCTCCGGGACACTCTCCTCTCCCCCCGGGACACTCTCCCCTCCCCCTGGGACACTCTCCCCTCCCCCAGGTACACTCACCCCTCCCCCCGGGACACTCTCACCTCCCCTCTGGACACTCTCCCCTCCCTTCGGGACACTCTCCCCTCGCCTCGGGACACTCTCCCCTTCCCTGAGACACTCTCCCCTCCCCTTCCCACTCCCTGGGACACTCTCCCCTCCCATCCCCTCCCCTCCCACCCCCTCGGGACACTCCCTTCCCCTCCCCCCGGGACACTCTTCTCACCCACTGGGACAGTCTCCCCTCCCCTCCCCTCGGGACACTCTCCCCTCTCCCCGGGACACTCTCCCCTCCCCCCGGGACACTCTCCCATCCCCTCCCCCTGGGACACTCTCCCCTCCCCCCGGGACACTCTCCCCTCCCCCCGGGATACTCACCTCTCCCCTCCCCCCGGGACACTCTCCCCTCCCCCCGGGACACTCTCCCCTCCCCCCGGGACACTCACCCCTCCCCCCGGGACCGTCTCCCCTCCCCCCGGGACACTCTCCCCTCCCCTCCCCTACCCTCGGGACACTCTCCCCTCACCCCGGGCACTCTCCCCTCCCCCCGGGACACTCTCCCCTCCCCTCCCCCTGGGACACTCTCCCCTCCCCTCCGCTCCCCACGGGTCACTCTCCTCCCCCCCCGAGACACTCTCCCCTCCCCCCGAGACACTCTCCCCTCCCCCCGAGATACTCTCCCCTCCCCCTGAGACACTCTCCCCTCCCCCTGAGACACTCTCCCCTCCCCCTGAGTCACTCTCCCCTCCCCCGGAGACACTGTCCCCTCCCCCGGAGACACTCTCTCCTCCCCCCGAGACACTCTCCCCTCCCCCCGAGACACTCTCCCCTCCCCCCGAGACACTCTCCCCTCCCCCGGGACACTCTCCCCTCCCCGCGAGACACTATCCTCTCACCCCGAGACACACTCCCCTCCCCCCGAGACACTCTCCCCTCCCCTCGGGACACTCTCCACTCCCCCTGAGACACTCTCCCCTCCCCCCGGGACAGTCTCCCCTCCCCTCCTCCTGGGACACTCTCCCCTCCCCCTGAGACACCCTCCCCTCCCCCCGGGACACTCTCCCCTCCCCTGAGACACTCTATCCCCCCGGGACTCTCGCCCCTCCCCCCGGGACACTCTCCCCTCCCCCCGAGACACTCTCCCCTCCCCTCGGGACACTCTCCCCTGCCCCCGGGACACTCTCCCTTCCCCCCGGGACACTCTCCCCTCCCCCCGGGACACTCTCCCCTCCCACCGGGACACTCTCCCCTCCCCTCCCCTCGGGACACTCTCCCCACCCCCCGAGACACTCTCCCCTCCCCCGGGACACTCTCCCCTCCCCCGCGACACTCTGCCCTCCCCTCCCCTCCCCTCCCCTCGGGACATTCTCCCCTCCCCTCCACTCGGGACACTCTCCCCTGCCCCCGGGACACTCTCCTCTCCCCCCGGGACACTCTCTCCTCCCCTCCCCCTGGGACACTCTCCCCTCCCCTCGGGACACTCTCCCCTCCCCTCCACCTGGGACACTCTCCCATCCCCTCGGGATACTCTCCCCTCCCCCTGAGACACTCTCCCCTCCCCCCGGGACACTCTTCCCTCCACTCGGGACACGCTCCCCTGCCCCCGAGACACTCTCCCCTCCCCCCGAGACACTCTCCCCTCCCCCGGAGACACTCTCCCCTCCCCCGGAGACACTCTCCCCTCCCCCGAGATACTCTCCCCTCCCACTGAGACACTCTCCCCTCCCCCTGAGTCACTCTCCCCTCCCCCGGAGACACTCTCCCCTCCCCCGGAGACACTCTCCCCTCCCCCGGAGACACTCTCCTCTCCCCCCGAGACACTCTCCCATCCCCCCGGGACACTCTCCCCTCCCCCCGAGAAACTCTCCCCTCCTCCGGGGACACACTCGCTTCCCCCCGAGACACTCCCCCCTCCCCGCGAGACACTCTCCCCTCCCCCCGAGACACTCTACCCTCCCCCCGAGACACTCTCCCTTCCCCTCGGGACACTCTCCCCTCCCTTCGGGACATTCTCCACTCCCCCTGAGACACCCTTCCCTCTCCCCGGGACACTCTCCCCTCCCCTGAGACACTCTCTCCTCCCCTCCTCTCCCCTCCCCTCGGGACACTCTCCCCTCCCCCCGAGAAACTCTCCCCTCCTCCGGGGACACTCTCCCCTCCCCTCGGGACACTCTCCCCTCCCCCCGAGACACTCTCCCCTCCCCTCGGGACACTCTCCCCTTCCCTCGGGACACTCTCCACTCCCCCTGAGACACCCTTCCCTCTCCCCGGGACACTCTCCCCTCCCCTGAGACACTCTCTCCTCCCCTCCTCTCCCCTCCCCTCGGGACACTCTCCCCTCCCCCCGGGACACTCTCCCCTCCCCCCGGGACACTCTCCCCTCCCCCCGGGACACTCTCCCCTCCCTTCGAGATACTCTCGCCTCCCACTGAGACACTCTCCCCTCCCCCTGAGACACTCTCCCCTCCCCCTGAGTCACTCTCCCCTCCCCCGGAGACACTCTCCCCTCCCCCGGAGACACTCTACTCTCCCCCCGAGACACTCTCCCCTCCCCCCGAGACACTCTCCCCTCCCCCCGGGACACTCTCCCCTCCCCCCGAGACACTCTCCCCTCCCCCCGGGACGCTCTCCTCTCCCCTCGGGACACTCTCCCCTCCCCCCGGGACACTCTCCCCTCCCCCCGAGACACTCTCCTTCCCCCCGAGACACTCTCCCCTCCCCGCGAGACACTATCCCCTCCCCCCGAGACACTCTCCCCTCCCCCCGAGACACTCTCCCCTCCCCTGAGACAGTCTCTCCTCCCCTCCTCTCCCCTCCCCCCGGGACACTCTCCCCTCCCCCCGGGACACTCTCCCCTCCCCCCGGGATACTCTCCCTTCCCCCCGGGACACTCTCCCCTCCCCGCGGGACACTCTCCCCTCCCACCGGGACACTCTCCCCTCCCCTCCCCTCGGGACACTCTCCCCTCCCCCAGAGGCACTCTCCCCTCCCCCCGGGACACTCTCCCCTCCCACGGGACACTCTCCCCTCCCCTCCCCTCCCCTCCCCTCGGGACATTCTCCCCTCCCCTCCCCCCGGGACACTCTCCCCTCCCCCTGGGGCACTCTCCCCTCCCCTCCCCTCGGGACACGCTCCCCTCTCCCCGGGACACTCTCCCCTCCCCCTGGGACACTCTCCCCTCCCCTCCTCCTGGGACACTTTCCCCTCCCCCTGGGATTCTCTCCGCTCCCCCTGGGACACTCTCCCCTCTCCTCCACCTGGGACACTCTCCCCTCCCCCCGGGACACTCTCTCCTCCCCCCGAGACACACTCCCCTCCCCTCGGGACACTCTCCCCTCCCCCCGGGACACTCTGCCTTCCCTCCGGGACACTCTCCCCTCCCCCCGGGACACTCTCCCCTCCCCCTGGGACACTCTCCCCTCCCCTCCCTCGGGGCACTCTCCATTCCCACCGGGACACTCTCCCCTCCCCCCGGGATACTCACCTCTCCCCTCCCCCCGGGACACTCTCCCCTCCCCCCGGGACACTCTCCCCTCCCCCCGGGACCGTCTCCCCTCCCCCCGGGACACTCTCCCCTCCCCTCCCCTACCCTCGGGACACTCTCCCCTCACCCCGGGCACTCTCCCCTCCCCCCGGGACACTCTCCCCTCCCCTCCCCCTGGAAACACTCTCCCCTCCACCTGGGACTCTCTCCGCTCCCCACGGGTCACTCTCCTCCCCCCCCGAGACACTCTCCCCTCCCCCTGAGATACTCTCCCCTCCCCCTGAGACACTCTCCCCTCCCCCTGAGACACTCTCCCCTCCCCCTGAGTCACTCTCCCCTCCCCCGGAGACACTGTCCCCTCCCCCGGAGACACTCTCTCCTCCCCCCGAGACACTCTCCCCTCCCCCCGAGACACTCTCCCCTCCCCCCGGGACACTCTCCCCTCCCCGCGAGACACTATCCTCTCCCCCCGAGACACTCTCCCCTCCCCCCGGGACACTCTCCCCTCCCGCGCGACACTCTGCCCTCCCCTCCCCTCCCCTCCCCTCGGGACATTCTCCCCTCCCCTCCCCCCGGGACACTCTCCCCTCCCCCTGGGACACTCTCCCCTCCCCTCATCTCGGGCACTCTCCCCTCTCCCCAGGACACTCTCCCCTCCACCCGGGACACTCTCCCCTCCCCTCCTCCTGGGACAATCTCCCCTCCCCTCCACCCGGGACACTCTTCCCTCCCCCCGGGACACATTCCCCTCCCCCCGAGACACACCCCTCCCCTCGGGACACTCTCCCCTCCACCCGGGACACTCTGCCTTGCCTCCGGGACACTCTCCTCTCCCCCCGGGACACTCTCCCCTCCCCCTGGGACACTCTCCCCTCCCCCAGGTACACTCACCCCTCCCCCCGGGACACTCTCACCTCCCCTCTGGACACTCTCCCCTCCCTTCGGGACACTCTCCCCTCGCCTCGGGACACTCTCCCCTCCCCTTCCCACTCCCTGGGACACTCTCCCCTCCCATCCCCTCCCCTCCCCTCCCCTCGGGACACTCTCCCCTCTCCCCGGGACACTCTCCCCTCCCCCCGGGACCGTCTCCCCTCCCCCCGGGACACTCTCCCCTCCCCTCCCCTACCCTCGGGACACTCTCCCCTCACCCCGGGCACTCTCCCCTCCCCCCGGGACACTCTCCCCTCCCCTCCCCCTGGGACACTCTCCCCTCCACCTGGGACTCTCTCCGCTCCCCACGGGTCACTCTCCTCCCCCCCCGAGACACTCTCCCCTCCCCCCGGGACACTCTCCCCTCCCCCCGGGACACTCTCCCCTCCCACCGGGACACTCTCCCCTCCCCTCCCCTCGGGACACTCTCCCCTCCCCCCGAGACACTCTCCCCTCCCCCGGGACACTCTCCCCTCCCCCGCGACACTCTGCCCTCCCCTCCCCTCCCCTCCCCTCGGGACATTCTCCCCTCCCCTCCCCCCGGGACACTCTCCCCTCCCCCTGGGACACTCTCCCCTCCCCTCATCTCGGGCACTCTCCCCTCTCCCCAGGACACTCTCCCCTCCACCCGGGACACTCTCCCCTCCCCTCCTCCTGGGACAATCTCCCCTCCCCTCCACCCGGGACACTCTTCCCTCCCCCCGGGACACATTCCCCTCCCCCCGAGACACACCCCTCCCCTCGGGACACTCTCCCCTCCACCCGGGACACTCTGCCTTGCCTCCGGGACACTCTCCTCTCCCCCCGGGACACTCTCCCCTCCCCCTGGGACACTCTCCCCTCCCCCAGGTACACTCACCCCTCCCCCCGGGACACTCTCACCTCCCCTCTGGACACTCTCCCCTCCCTTCGGGACACTCTCCCCTCGCCTCGGGACACTCTCCCCTTCCCTGAGACACTCTCCCCTCCCCTTCCCACTCCCTGGGACACTCTCCCCTCCCATCCCCTCCCCTCCCACCCCCTCGGGACACTCCCTTCCCCTCCCCCCGGGACACTCTCCCCTCTCCCCGGGACACTCTCCCCTCCCCTCCCACCCCCTCGGGACACTCCCTTCCCCTCCCCCCGGGACACTCTCCTCACCCCCTGGGACAGTCTCCCCTCCCCTCCCACCCCCTCGGGACACTCCCTTCCCCTCCCCCCGGGACACTCTCCCCTCCCCTCGGGACACTCTCCCCTCTCCCCGGGACACTCTCCCCTCCCCCCGGGACACTCTCCCATCCCCTCCCCCTGGGACACTCTCCCCTCCCCCCGAGACACTCTCCCCTCCCCACGGGACACTCTCCCCTCCCACCGGGACCGTCTCCCCTCCCCCCGGGACACACTCCCCTCCCCTCGGGACACTCTCCCCTCCCCTTGGAACACTCTCCCCTCCCTCTGGGAATTCTCTGCCCTCCCCCTGAGACACTCACCCCTCCCCCCGGGACACTCTCCCCTCCCCTGAGACACTCTCCCCTCCCCCCGGGACACTCTCCCCTCCCCTCCCCTTCCCCCGGGACACTCTCCCCTCCACCTGGGACACTCTCCCCTCCCCCCGGGACACTCTCTCCTCCCCCCGAGACACACTCCCCTCCCCTCGGGACACTCTCCCCTCCCCCCGGGACACTCTGCCTTCCCTCCGGGACACTCTCCCCTCCCCCCGGGACACTCTCCCCTCCCCCTGGGACACTCTCCCCTCCCCTCCCTCGGGGCACTCTCCCCTCCCCCCGGGACACTCTCCCCTCCCCCCGGGACACTCTCCCCTCCCCCCGGGATACTCACCTCTCCCCTCCCCCCGGGACACTCTCCCCTCCCCCTGGGACACTCTCCCCTCCCCTCCCTCGGGGCACTCTCCCCTCCCCCCGGGACACTCTCCCCTCCCCCCGGG